>NC_090709.1:10251556-10429399 GCF_040954835.1 Lepisosteus oculatus | reverse complement strand
TCTCTCCTCTCTCCCTAACTTTCTCTAACTGCAGAGGGATGCACCTTGAACTGAAACCGCAGTGAGGAATAACCAGCTTCCTAAGTAAACAACTTTCCTACGAGACTCAGACTTAGCAGAACTAAGGACAAGGAACACGGATCTTCTTCTGCGTTGCTGGGTAGATAAAAACACGCAGGTTGCTACAGAAATGAGAGCAGCCTGTGGACCTGCTCTCCAGACAGTATCTGTTGATCCCGTTAGAGACACCTGTACTCGTTTAAATCTCTTGCAGGGCAGCAGGCAGCTACTGTCTCAATAACAGGAGGTCCTACACTGAGGGGTCACTGTGCCCTGAGACTTACCTGCTCAGCGCTGTGTGTCGGTGGGTCAGGACGTCTCTCCAGGTGAGCTGTCTGTGCGATGTGTCTGTCTGTCTGTGTTCTTTATTCCTGACTCTCTCTCCTCCTCTCCTCTCGGACACAAACACAGACACAGCCGGGATGCAAATCAGGGGGTTTCAGTGGGAACAGTGCAGGAAGCACAAACCAGGCTGGAGGACGGATGGACACACACACACTCACTCACATACTCTCACACTCTCACACTCTCACACACACTCACACTCACACACAGCGCTGTGTTCTTTTCTCTTTCAAACACCGGAAATCTTGATCAAGGAGCTCCCTTCAGACTAAAGAGGCTCAGTTCCTCCCGCCTGTCAGTGTGGGACACTCCCTTCAGACTAAAGAGACTCAGTTCCTCCAGCCTGTCAGTGCGGGACGCTCCCTACAGACTAAAGAGGCTCAGTTCCTCCGGCCTGTCAGTGCGAGACGCTCCCTTCAGACTGAAGAGACTCAGTTCCTCCAGCCTGTCAGTGCGGGACGCTCCCTTCAGACTGAAGAGACTCAGTTCCTCCAGCCTGTCAGTGCGGGACGCTCCCTTCAGACTGAAGAGACTCAGTTCCTCCAGCCTGTCAGTGTGGGACACCCCCCTTCAGACTAAAGAGACTCAGTTCCTGTCGGTCCTCAAGCCCTCTACACTCTAGGGGAGACGGGGTCTCCTGCTGCTGCTGCGCCCCAGAGTGCTGGAACCCTCTCCCCGTGGAACTTGGAGAGTCGCCCTCCCTGAGCTCGACGCCTGCGTCTTCAGAAACGCTCTCCGTTGGTTGTCTGCTCCCTTCCAACCCTCTACTACACTTCCAGTCCCTTGAATTTAATTGTACTACATCTGGTTTTTCCCATCCTTTGACATTGCTTTCCTCCTGAGGCTCACTTTGAGAAGCCACTTTCAGAGGTGTTCCAGTATTATTATCCAATTCAACTTGATTGTCATTATACTCACACAGGCACGTAGTTGAGTGAAAAGTGTTTCTCCTGAGTCACTCAGGTGCAGTAAGTAAATAGGACAGCAGATAAGACAATAGACAGTAACACAATAGCAATAACAGTAACATGTAATAACATAATAATATCATAATATAATTATATATTATTATTATATATAATAATTATTATTATAATTATTATTATTGGGATGAGACTGGGCAGTGGCTAACAGTGGCTCCACCCTGGCAGAAACACCCCCTGCTTTACAAGTTTACAATCCAACAGAACTTCAGCCGGAGCTCTTCCAGATCCTCTCTCTGGTTCCCTTCTCCTTGTGTCCCTTCGGAAGAGGGCAACAGAGGGGCTACAACTTCCTTTGCCTCGCCTGCAGACGACGGGAACGTGCCGCCACCACACAGCATGAGTGACAGTACGGGCACGGAGGGCCTGTTTCCCCACCCAGAGGGAGCGTCACACCCCCCCTTCTCTGGCTGCAGACGTGGGGGTGCACGGGGGTCTCCCCCAGAGCTCACAGCCGGTGCCCTCTGGCCGCCCTCTGGTGTCTTTCAGGACACACTGCGGTCCGAACCTTTGAGCGCAGCTTGTCTGAAAGGTGTTCACACCCGGTCTGGCTCCCAGGAAAGACTCTGATCTGGGCTTGAGTGACCTTTTGTAGAAAGATCGATACTTTATTGATCCCGTGAGGGGAAATTGCAGTGCGACAGCAGCTTAACACAGACAACACAGCCACAGTGTGCCGAATGATACAATAATAATAATAATACAATACAATACAATCAGTTCAGTGAGGGGTGCACTAAAAGAGTTTCTCACAGTCCAGGACACACAAAGAACAAACTAGAACAGCACAGCACGCAGACAAATCGTATCACACACATGAATATAAATATAGATGTAAATATAGATATAGATATAAATATAAATGTAAATGTATTTTTGTGTTGACAGCACAAAGACTGTCGAAAAATGTTTTGACTGAGAATTTAGGAGATCGTTCCTTTTGTCTATTTGCGTATTTGCTCCACTGTTATCTTCCTGTTTTTTTTAATTATTTGCTATATTTTCTCCTGTGATTCCTCCTATCGTTACCTTATATTGGGTCATTAAGCTACGGTGTTTCTTACCCATTCAGCCCTGTTTGCTGGGTTGTTAGATGGTCTGATTCCCAGTTTCGTCTCCTTTGTGTTTGATCGCAGCTCGTCTGGAAAGGGTCTTGACACCCTGTATCGTTCACACCACGCCGTGTCGCAGACGGTGGCTGCCGTCACCCACTTCATCTGTCTCTGGAGCTGTCATCGAGAGCACATGGAATTTGACCGGAAGCCAGTGCGGGGACTCCAGGATAGGAGTAACGTGAACACTTGCACTAGACCTGGTCAAATGACTTTATGTCATTGTCCAAAAATCATACATTCTGCACAACAAGCTAGGAAAAATGCCACTGGTGGGATGCGGACCCAGGATCTCCTGTTTACTAAACAGGCACTTTAGCCAACTAAGCTATGGCACCGCTCAGAGACATCTGTGCTCAGTGCGTGCTGAACCTGCTCAAAGAGCAAGTTGCCTCCTTTACATGCAATGGCAGCTCCGACACTAAGTGAAACGAAGAGAAATGGCTTTTATCTGGCACTTTTCATGTCCAATGCGCTTGACATCTCCCAAGGGCAACACAGTTCTTTTGTGAATTTTGGACCTACTGCAGCTTTCATGCAACCTTATCCTTCAGGTTGATTCATATAAGTACTCATAGACTGTAAACCTGTGCTGGTCTACTCATGTTAAGACTGTTTGCTCCAAAGGTCAGCAGCGCTAATATTTCCTGCGAAGACTACGAGTGTCTGGGGTTCGACAGGAAGTGATGCTTCTCTTCTGCCGCGCTGTAATCGAGAGCATGATCAGATACGGGATTTCAGTGTGGTTCGGTCATCTAGCAGTTCATTTTACATGGCAAATGACCCGACTCATCCAGACAGCTCTGAAGGTCAAGGGAGTGAGACAGCAGCCCCTCCCTGCTGACAATCTTTGAAAAATCAGCCAGGAAAAATGATATCAGGTCCTTCCCACATCCTCAGCCCTGGCTACCAACTTCCTCCTTCTGGCCAACGTTTCAGGGCTCCCAAACGTAAGTCAAACAGATACAGACCGTTCCTTTGTTGCACTATGCGTGACGGCTGTCGCTGCAAATGTCCGGCATAAACACACTTTTGCCTCTTACAGCCCACTTGAGTGCGATATGTTTTGTCATGATGTGTCAGAAACGTCCCATGTTGTTATGTGTCCTACTGTACGTGTGCAATAGAGTGATGTGCGATGTTTTTCTGATTTTTTTGCGACAGTAAAATGTGCAACGATGTTCTTTTTTGCATGCTATTGAAGTGCTGGGTGTCCATACAGACATTCCCTCGATGGGGACAGTAAAAGTCTTCTCTCTTTGCTGGACATTTTTTTTTTCCCATCGGTTGAGAAAGTTGACATGTGAAAGAGTGTGGAGTGTTAAAGTAGTTTATTTTATTGCTGTTGCTTTGTGTGAATGTACTGTGATCTGTTGGGGGAATTTAAAGATGATCTCATCTGTGCCAGTGTGGGCATGACTCTGTAAATGGCTGGCTTAGCTTGTAACTCATAACTGCACACCAAGATAACGAGAAGCAGCAGACAAATGTCTCTTGTGATCTCTGTGATGGACTTGTCTCCTATCCAGGGTGTGTGAGTGTGTGTGTGTGTCCTGTGATGGACTGGTGTCCTGTCCAGGATCTGTGAGTGTGTGTGTGTGTCCTATGATGGACTCGTGTCCTGTCCAGGGTGTGTGAGTGTGTGTGTGTGTCCTGTGATGGACTGGTGTCCTGTCCAGGGTGTGTGAGTGTGTGTGTGTGTCCTGTGATGGACTGGTGTCCTGTCCAGGGTGTGTGAGTGTGTGTGTGTCCTGTGATGGACTGGTGTCCTGTCCAGGGTCTGTGAGTGTGTGTGTCCTGTGATGGACTCGTGTCCTGTCCAGGGTGTGTGAGTGTGTGTGTGTGTCCTGTGATGGACTGGTGTCCTGTCCAGGGTGTGTGAGTGTGTGTGTGTGTGTCCTGTGATGGACTGGTGTCCTGTCCAGGGTGTGTGAGTGTGTGTGTGTGTCCTGTGATGGACTGGTGTCCTGTCCAGGGTGTGTGAGTGTGTGTGTGTGTCCTGTGATGGACTGGTGTCCTGTCTAGGGTGTGTGTGTGTGTGTGTGTCCTGTGATGGAATGGTGTCCTGTCCAGGGTGTGTGTGTGTCCTGTGATGGACTGGTGTCCTGTCCGGGATGTGTGTTTGTGTCCTGTGATGGACTTTATCCTGTCCAGGGTGTGTGTGTGTGTCCTGTGATGGACTGTTGTCCTGTCCAGGGTGTGTGTGAGTGTGTCCTGTGATGGACTGGTGTCCTGTCCAGGGTGTGTGAGTGTGTGTCCTGTGATGGACTGGTGTCCTGTCCAGGGTGTGTGTGTGTGTCCTGTGATGGACTGATGTCCTGTCCAGGGTGTGTGTCCGTTTCTGCTTTTCTGCGTGGAATGAACCCGCGCCGCGCTCTTCCACGGAGCAGGGCTGTGGGTGTGTCGGGGTTCCTCTCCCACTCAGAAAAATTCGGATCTGCGTCAGTGGTGGGTTTTTTTGTTTTAACAACCGATACGTGACGCAATCAGGATAAAAAGAGACACGCGCGTGGCTTTCTTGCGGGTTCCCCCGTCCTGCGTGAAGAGCACGAAAAAATGTCACTCGGTAAGAATTTGGACCTTCACTCCCACGATCCCCAGCAAACGCGGTAGAGGCAGCAGCTATAAGAGAAGATCAATTCACTTTATGATCACTTATGAGGAATTGGTCTTGTCGCAGAGCCCAGCTGGCTCTCCAGGAGACACACAGACAGGGAGAGAGAGAAGCTGGGGGTCAGAGCGCAGGGTCGGCCATTGTACAGCTCCACCTGGAGCAGCTGGGGTTCAGGGCCTCGCTCAGGGGCCCCAACGGAGTAGGATTCGTCTGCGGGCCGGGGGATTCGACCCGGCAAACTCCTTCCAGCCCCAGGCGCTGATCCTGAGCCACAGAGCCACCACTCCTTTGTATATAAGGAATTAATTCAACACACCAGCAACCCCGGAGCTGCCCCTATAATGAAGGATGCTGGAAAAAGTTTCCTCTTACACAAAAGGCAGCTCATATTATTCAACATCCCCCCGCCCCCCCGTACACCTATATAGCGCCTCTTCCGGACTCTCCAGCTCTCTCCGGGTCACGGGGATCCCCTCCACCGCAGCCCGGCCTGGATGACGTTTAGGGTATTGTTTTAAAAAAACAACAACAACAACAACAACATTTTGACTCCCCCGTCTCTTTCTTTTCCAGAAGTAGAGAAGATCAGCGACCGAAAATGGTCGGAGAACACGGGTAGGTGTGTCGGGAACCCCGAGGTCGAGAGGGACGCGCACAAGGTGGCTTAAAAGATCAGACGCTGTTAAACGAAGGGAACTTCTCATCCCGTTATATTAGAAGGACGGAAGTCTGAGAAAATCGAGGATATTCTTGAGCAGGAGCAGCGTTAAGTGAGATCTCATTTATAGACTTGAAACTTAATGCCACCCCCCCCCCCCAAACAGCCACGGGTGGGTATATTATCCTCGGGAATCTCTTCCCTCTGTCCAAATCGCTTCAACTGTGGGAACGCGTAGACCTGACGGAAGTCTGATAGGACTTTGGGCGCCCTCTGGCGGAAAAGGGCCGCATTACCAGCCGCCCGGCTGTTCAGCCATGAGGCGTCCTCAAACAACTAGTCAAAAAAAAAGTGTGTCCTCGTTACTGCTCAAAGACCCGCTTATTAGATGTCAACTACCACCGTGTCCTCATCGATGTTCTAGCGAATTCATTTTTATTTCGGGATTTAAGCGAAAACGGCGCTGGGGTTCTCCTCCCGGGAAACCGCGCAAACTCCCGGCTCTCTCCTCCCTGTTGCCGGGACGAGCTTTTCCCGCAGCGGCCGAAGCAGCTGTATTTGAACACTCTCCCTCTCTCTCTCTCAATTCAATTCAAGGTGCTTTATTAGCATGACCGATGGGTACAATCAGTGTTGCCAAAGCAAATAAAAATAATAAAATTAACATGGAACAAAACAAAAAATAGAAGTAAAATAAAATCTACAGACATGTTACAGACATTTACAACAAAGACATATTATAAAATATTGACATATACTGTAGGCGGCTGGAGCATTATTGGGAGACAGACTCACTGTTCCTCAGGCTGTGACAGGAGATCACATACTGGGCTGCCAGATCAACTGAGTTCCCTCCTCCCTCTCCCAGTAGGATTGGGACCCGTTGTGATTCTGGCAGGTGTGGGAACTCTGGGATTAGATTTCTGAATTTCGGGAAGAATGTTTCTCTAATCCCAGAGTATCTGTCACAGTGCAGTAGGAAGTGCACCTCTGTCTCTATTTCTCCCCCTGGCAGTGGGAGCACAGCCTGTCCCCTCTGGGCAGCCAGGTCTGCCTGTGTCGCCCAGTTTCTATGGCCAGGTTGTGGTCACTGAGCCTGTACTTCGTCAGGGTCTGTTTCTGTTTGTTATTTTTTATTTTGGTCAAATAATCAGGTAGTGTGTATTGTCTGTTTAGGGTTCTGTAGCATTCCAGTTGATGTTGTGTTTGTGTGTGTGTGTCCCAGTGTGTGAGATATTGCTGTTTGATCTGTGCTGTTGTGGTGCTCTAGCAGTGCTGTCCTGAGGCTGGTTAGGGTTGGTGTGGCTCAGGTCGGTGAGCCTCAGGACCAGCTGGCTCAGGGGGCTCTGTTTTGGGTTTAGCTCTTGGCTCAGCAGGGCTTTGTGGTGGTAGGAATTGTGGTCGCTGTTTTTTAGGTGTAGCCAATACTTTAATATTCTTTTCTGTATGTTAATCAATAGTGGGTACTGGCCTAATTCGGCCCTGCACCCGTTGTTAGGTGTTTTTCTCTGCACACGGAGGATGTTTCTACAGATCTCCACGTGCAGAGTTTCTGTGGGGTGTTTGTCCCATTGAGTGTAATCCTGGTCTGTGAGGGGACCCCACACTTCACTGCCATATAGGGCAAGGGGTTGGATTACACTTTCAAATATTTGGAGCCAGATTCTTGTTGGTGGGTTGATGTTGAAGAGCCTCCTTCTTATTGCGTAGAAAGCCCTGAGTGCCTTCTCCCTCAGTGCCTTCACTGTCAGGTCAAAACTCCCGGAAGAGCTGATGGTGAGACCGAGATATGTGTAGCTGGATGTGTGCTCCAATGTGTTGTTGTTCAGTGTGAATTTGTACCTGTTTCCCTGAGGTCTGGCTTTCTTCTGGAAAACCATAACTCTGGTCTTGTCCAGATTGACTGTCAGCACCCAGGTCTGACAGTCCTGCTCCAGCAGTGCCAGGTTCTGCTGTTCTGGGTCCAGATGGGCTGTCAGTGCCCAGGTCTGACAGTCCTGCTGCAGCAGTGCCAGGTTCTGCTGTTCTGGGTCCAGATTGACAGTCAGCGCCCAGGTCTGACAGTACTGCTCCAGCAGTGCCAAGTTCTGCTGCTCTGGGTCCAGATTGACAGCCAGATTGACTGCAGCCCCTGTTCTGTGGGCGACAGCAGGACCAGGTCATCTGCGTAGAGCAGGAACTTGATTTCTGTGTGGTGTAGTGTGAGACCAGGAGGTGCAGACTGCTCCAACATTCCTGCTAATTCGTTGATATAGATATTGAACAGTGTTGGGCCTCTCTCTCCCCTCTCCCCTTACTATCTCCTCTCTCTCCCCCTCATTCTCTCTCCTCTTTCTTTCTCCCCTCACTCTCTCCCCTCTCTCTCCCCTCTCTCTCCTTACTCTCTCCCCTCTCTCCTTTCTCTAACAGGGACTGGAGGAGAGGCAGCAGCAGAGGGAGACAGAGCTGAGGCAGCAGCAGAGGGAGACAGAGCTGAGGCAGGAGCAGGAGGAGAGACAGAGACAGCAGCAGAGGGAGGCAGAGCTGAGGCAGGAGCTGGAGGAGAGGCAGAGGCAGCAGCAGAGGGAGGCAGAGCTGAGGCAGGAGCTGGAGGAGATACAGAGGCAGCAGCAGAGGGTGGCAGAGCTGAGGCAGGAGCTGGAGGAGATACAGAGGCAGCAGCAGAGGGAGTCAGAGCTGAGGCAGGAGCTGGAGGAGATACAGAGGCAGCAGCAGAGGGAGACAGAGCTGAGGCAGGAGCTGGAGGAGAAGCAGCAGCAGAGGGAGGCAGAGCTGAGGCAGGAGCTGGAGGAGAAGCAGCAGCAGAGGGAGGCAGAGCTGAGGCAGGAGTTGGAGGAGAGGCAGCAGCAGAGGGAGACAAAACTGAGGCAGGAGCTGGAGGAGAGACAGAGGCAGCAGCAGAGGGAGGCAGAGCTGAGGCAGGAGCTGGAGGAGAGGCAGCAGCAGAGGGAGGCAGAGCTGAGGCAGGAGCTGGAGGAGATACAGCAGTGGAGGCAGAAGAAATGGGCCCGGCCGAGGCAGAGGAGAGAGGAAGGCGCGCCGGACTCCGCCCAGCTCAGCCCAAAGCTGAGAATCCAGTACAAGCCTCCGCGCCGTGTTTCCCGCCGTAAGTACGCCTCCCGCTGGCACAGCCCTGCCACGACCAGAGCCTCGCGCCCTCAGTGCCTTCCTTACACTTCTGTATAGCGCCTTGCTGGACCCTCCCCTCAGAGCTCTTCCCAGGTCACGGGGAATCCCACTACCACCACCAGTGTGCAGCCCCCACCTGGAGGATGCTCCAGTCTGCTCCGCCCACAGCTGCTCTCTGGGGGTGGAGGAGAGCAGAGGGATGCTCGTCACCCGCTGTGCTGCTCCCGTATTCCAGCCCCGTTTTCCCTGTGTTTTCCAGGATCCGGGACCAAAGGGACCGGGCCGGACTCGGGACACGTCCCGCACGGAGCGCAGCAGCCGGACAGCAGAGAAGCATCGCGCTGCAGCCTGCAGTAGCGTCGACAGCCAGCGACACACAGAGACCCTCATCCAGGCAACTTAATCCACACAGAGACCCTCATCCAGGCAATTTAATCCACACAGAGACCTCATCCAGGCAACTTAATCCACACAGAGACCTCATCCAGCCAATTTAATCCGGACAGAGACCCTCATCCACACAACTTAATCCAGACAGAGACCTCAACCAGGCAATTTAATCGAGACAGAGACCCTCATCCAGGCAATTTAATCCACACAGACCCTCATCCAGGCAATTTAATCGAGACAGAGACCTCAACCAGGCAATTTAATCGAGACAGAGACCCTCATCCAGGCAATTTAATCGAGACAGCACCCTGATCAAGACAGCAGTTAAATCCAGACAGCAATCTCATCCATGTTATTTCATCTCTGCCAGTGTGACTTTTGCAACTCCTGCTCTTAAAAAAGATGTATTCGGATTCTGAAGATTCTGACTTTGTAATGACAATAATAACTGTGATCATAAGAATATGAAAAGCATAATAAAGACTGAAATGTTGGCTGTGCCCTCTTGAAATCTCTCTCCCAGAGCTTGTCAGGTGCGGAAGGAAGAACGGGCGGTAAGGTTTTGGGAGAGCAGATCCCATTTTCCGATGGAATCTTCCGAGCCAAAACGTAACCTAGCATCTCTTTAAATAAAAAAATCAACAGACAGACGCACTTTAATTCTATAAACAACCTTTACTTCCTTTAAATTCAATACAATCATAAGAAACAAATCAGATCATCAAAACCAAATAAGCGTTTGGCGCCTACAGCCCTGAATTGGAAAAAATGCTTCGAAAACAGATGGATGAACTATAAAAGTTACAACTGAACAGTAATTCACACAACAGCATCAAATAGCAAACTGCAGGCATCAGATAGCATGGAAAATAACTCAGTCATCTATTATAAAGCTAGTCTTAAGGCTAAAGAATTTTTATACTAAAGTCTTGCTCTGAGTAAACATGCAGCAGTATATAAAATATCATTGGATTATAGAGCCTTGTAACTAAGATATGCTATTAAAGAATTGTTAAGATCTGTTTTGAAAATGGAGAAATAAACTTCATGCAAAATGCGAGTTAATCTCTGATGTTGCTTAAATACCCAATTTCTATGGAATTGGTCCATTTTTCAGTACAATGTACCATCGATGTCCCCTGGCTGTAGTTTAGTGTCCCACTGTTTCCCTCCTCTTCTGTCTCTGGAGTGAAGCACTGCCGGGTTTATGAGGCACACGTCATGTGATCCAAGTCCACCAATCGCAACCAGACACCGGGCCATGAGGCTTTAAGACAGGTGTGCTTCAGCACAGGAAGTGACATCGACACTGTGTGTTGTGCACCCACCCAATCTGACTGGAGACAGAATAACTGGAAAACAGACAAAATAATCTAACAACCCAGTGAATATGGCTAAATACCTAAGAAACATTCAGAAATGAAATGAGAAATTATATAACAAACAAATAATCTTAGAGAAAATCTGATGAAGCAGTATAAAAAATGGACAAAAATAAACAAAACATAAGGTCACAATTGTCTTAAAATACCCAAGGTTTAAAACGGCAAAATATGGGATTGAAAGTTTGACCATGGGTTCTCCGACAATCTTACACAATAACTGTTATCTCTAGCATGTCACGTTTCTTATACCAATCTTTCACTTTTTTTGTAATTGCATTACAGAATCAATTTTTGACTTCCTCAGGCTTGTGTTGCACCCATGAATACCAGTGTTCACCAAAAGAGGACCAGCTCCGTGAAGCATTACTCTATTTGTTCTTAAACATGAACTTATGCACTGGCCTGATTTGCTGCGTTTTTCGAGGTCTTGTGGATGGACATGCTTCTTTTCACTGTCCAGAGAGCTCCACAATTTCACCGGTGCATCTATCTCCGCGTGGTCATACGTGTTAAATGTCTTCAGTTCTTCTATTGCGGATTTCTTGTCAATAGTTTTCCAGTATTCTGGTATCTCTCCTTTACCTTGAAAGGTCTTGCTATAACGCTTCTCCAGCTTGTCTTTAAAGGCACAGATGAACCACTTCCAATACATCTGTGCAGAGTTATCTGGGGTGATGTGCCATCTATTGAAGGGTGGACCTGCTTCTCTGTATCTCCTCCACGGAGTTTCTCTTGATTCGTCGTTATTGGGCAGGAAAGTCCCATCACTGCAGACGGAGGTGGTACAGATCTCTATGGAGAAGTTCTGAGTGCCGTGGTGAAACCAGCCATTCACAGCCCTGGGGCGATGAAATTGGACACAGTGATCTGTAGAGTGGTCAGGGATACTGTTGGTACAAACAGCACAACAGAGAGGGCACTGCTCCCAGCACCCACTGAGCTGCTTCGACAGAATGTAATCGGGGCTTTCCCAGAACTTGTTGATGTCTACTCCACCTTTGGTTTCTTCTGATAAAGTGTGATGCATCGCTATGATGGATTCATATACCTTTTCTTTCAGACACTGCAGGTCAATGTCCTCTTTCTCAATAGTCCTAAAGTAATTCCGTGGAATGTCCATGTCACTCCCCAGTTCTGAACAAAATTCATCCAGCCACATGGAGACATTGCCCTGCTTATCTTCAACAAGCCCTGTTACTTTACAAACTGTGAATATAATGCGGTCTTTCAGATATGTGAGATTATCGGTCAAGATCTCAGTAATTCTCTCCCTCCCACTGTGTTTACAATATTTTTCAACACAGTCTGTTATATACCTGTCAAAACAATCCTTTGGTGCAACAAAGTATTCTTCATACAAATCAAATCTCTCCTTCTCAGCCAGGTATATCAGTAGGTGATTTTCCAGGTTGGATCTATTACTGTTGAAAGCTGGATGGGTCGACCTTATCTCGCCTGCAATTCTGATGCCAATTTTTTCATACACTGCCTGCTGGACAGCGGTTTTCAGTTTTCCATGAAGGAAATCAACAAGAATGTTGAGGGCTGTGCTTTGTTGGCAGAAACTCTTAAAGATTTGTAGATATTCCTCTCTCTTGCTTTTGAAGTACAGCATTGGGTCGTTTGCCTTCTTGAATGCTTCCTGCTTTACCTTGAACTGTTCTGCTGCAAACACACAAAGATGGGCAGATAACTCGATTCTGTAGTTATCTGTTAATGCAAAGTGTTTTGTATGTTCTTCAAAGTCTTTGATCCCTGATTGTATTAGATTTAGTATTGCATTGATGTAGCCCTCATCAAAGTCCAGTATCGCATCCTGCAGATCATCAATGTATTGTTTAATTGTTTTCGATATACTTGCTGAAAGATGGATTACACTTTCTTCATCTGTTGGAGTAAAAGAGTGTGTAAAAATTCCATATTTGGATTTTTTATGAATGTGTTTCTCATCAAACTGAAAGGTTTGGGGACGCTCAGTAATTACTTGTTTGGAATTTGCTTTTGTTTTAAATGTTTCACAAAAGATTTTTTCCACTGCTGCATCGATGTTGACGTCTTTCTCTGCAGGGGTCTTTGAGGCAACTCTGGTCATCAGTTCCACCCAGAGTTTCTCAAACTCTTTATCCATTGTCTCATCACACTCGCTAATTAGATTAGAAGCCAGACATCTGCTTTTTGCGAGCAGCTCTGCCAGGTACTGGGATTTCTTTTGATCCAGTCCTGATCTAGACTTACGTTGTGCAATCCATTTTTTACATCTCCTCTGGGTGTCCTCGATGAGCTCCTCTTTCACTGTCTGTAATCTGAAATCAATGTTATTTTTCCACTGATTCAATATATGTGGATATTTCTCCTTTTTAAAGTACTCTTCAGTTTCTTCTGAAATGGCTTTTGCCTGCTGCTCAAACGACTTTTTAATGCTTGAGCTGTCTACTGCTTGCACTTGATCACTCATGATTTGGTGCCGCAGTGTCCTTTGCAGGTCAAGACCACATTTTCTCAGCTGCCATGTCCAATTTCCACAATTTACTTCTAACCTCTTATAAACCATGACTTCCAAACTGTTTCGAAAGCTGAAAACAAAGTTTTCCCCTAGCAGTGCATTCCACATGGCCACTATCCGCAATTTCATTTCTGAGATAGAAGCAAATCTACAGTCCGACTTCCATTCTCTTATTCCGAGTATTGTGCTCTTCAGTTCTTGGACGTTTTCGCTGTAGCTTGGGTTGGGAAGTGCTGTTGATGGGTTTCCTTCAAAAAGATTTTTGAAAAAGTAAACGTGCTTTCTTATGTCAAATTGAATGATGTCATTAAAACTTGTAGCATCAAACCCTTCTTCACTGGCTGCAATGCGAGCCATTTCATCCAGTGTCTCCTGTAGGCGCATCCTTCCTGTAATATTGTCTTCACTGGCAGATGGTTCTGCAACATTTTGATGCACAAAAAGGCAGCTTGGAGTGATACTGACTCTCTTCATCCTCATAAAAGCCTGGACACAAATCTGAAGAATATCTTGCATATCCAGTAAGCTCTCTCCCATGATGTTAATTAGGGTTGCATCAGCTATTCCAACGATAAATGTAGCGAGTTCATTGTCATGGGCCAGTGCAGTTGCATTATTAATCTCCGGTGATCGAAGGCCTTCTGTGTCCACTATTAGGACAAAGTCATACTGCAACTCATCTCTGATCTTTTGATCCACTGTCACTAACTGCATGAATGCTCCTCTTGTGCATCTTCCTGCACTCACTGGAAAGTGAAGACCAAACATAGTGTTCAGTAATGTGGACTTGCCAGAGCTTTGAACACCAAGAATGGACAGAACAAATATCTGTTTGTCACCAACTTTATGGATCAGTTTGTCCAGCACTGCTTCGATCCATCCAAGAGGGACGTAGGAAGCATCCCCATCCATCAGTTCAAGAGGATATCCTGCGATCAACATTTCAGCCCCTATCCCTGGAAGAGCAGTAAGATACTGTTTTTCATCTGCCATATCTGGTGACATTTTCAAAGCTTCATAGATCTGACTGACTTCTCGCAACAAATGCTGAAGGCCAAAGTTTGAAGCATCGAGTTCCCGAGATATATTCTCCGCTGTCTTTTGCAATTGACTTTCATCGCCTCCGTTTGAGGTGCGCTGCGATTTCATGTCCACCCATGTTGAATGGTAGAGCGCTTGAAGTTTAGTGAGTGAATCTGTGGTAAGATCATCCAGGAGTGTTCCTAACCACTGCAGCATGTACAGTTTAGTGTCCTGAGAAAGTGAAGAGGAGCCGAGACACTCCAGGAAGGATCTCATGAGGTTGTTGAGAGGGAAAGCTTTGCCCAGCTGTTCTTTGCGTAAGTCTTCTTTCTTAGCTTGGATTTTACTCTTTTGCTGCTCAATACTGGTAAAGGCACTAGACTGTAGTCGATAAGACTCTTTATCTTTCCTGCACCATTCATACCAGAGATCACCTTGTAATGGTAGAAATGTCCTTTTCACATTGGCCAGGTCTTCTTTCTTTATTAGATCCATAAGTCTCTGGGCAATTTCATGACCTTCTCTGCATTTCTCATTGACTTCATCTGTTACAATGCTATGTCGTCTGGCTACTTCTATGCAGGCTTTTAAAGAGCACTTTTTATCCTTAGTACCCTGAAAATGTTTGATGTGAGAAATGATTTCATCTGTTAACTGGGCTTCATTCTTATTGTGAACTGCAAGTTTCACCTTAGTTGGATTAGGTCTGTGAGCAACCTTTTCTTTTTCTGCAAAGAGACAGATGACCGGTGTGGAGCTCTTGAGGAGAGAAGAGAGGGTCTCTTTTCTGGTGTCATTCAAAGAGGATTTCGAAAGCAGAACCACGATAACAGCACTGACTTCCTTCAGAAACGCGATCTGCTCCTTGTGGTTGCTGGCGTCGCCGTGCAGATTAGTGAACGCCATGCAGCTGTTAAGAACGTCGTCTTCCATTCCACCTGGCCAGTACCACGCAATCTCCACCAGCCCATCCGTGAGAAGGCATTCCCTCGTACTGCCTTTGCAGTGCCGGTGGAAGAAAACATTGTGCTTCTGTCTGTTGATTACGCTGTTCAGGATTTTCGATTTAGATGTCGGGCATATTCCAAACCTAATGAAAGACACTATCGGTACAGATGCCTGGAACAAAAGTCCGCTTTTGACACTGTCTTTATTGGTACCTTTACTTTTCCAGCTCTTCTTAACCTGCTGAAATGCCCACATGGGAAATTCGGTCGTATCGTTTCGTGGGTCAGGTACTAGCAGAGGCAGGGCATATTGGCACTTGGTCAGTTTCATACACATCCACTGCCTCAGGAAATAGCTAGCACAAAGGAACACAGCCATCTGAATATCCATGGGATGGATCTGCAATTCTTCCTCTGTGTCATCATCACACACATTTGTATCACCCAGGAAATCATCGACATCACAGCTGACCTCTGCACTCTTGTGATGTGGCTGCCCTTTTTCCTTGACGCACAGCACACTCCTGGCTCGGTAGTCCAGCATCATGAGCTTGTACAGGTAATAAAAAGACAGCTCCTCTTCTGCGGTTGGCTGAGTGTTACTCAATGATAACTTGTTTACAGTTAGTACATCTGGCTTCGTCAGTTTTACAGAATAGAACTTCTGGAGTCCGAGTCTTTCCAGTAGTTTCATAAAAATATGTGCTTTCTCCCCTGCTCCTGACGGCTGGGTTCCAATGCTCTCCTCTTTGTTTCTCGTGCCCAAGACGCTTGGCTTGTCCTCTTGTTCCCCCACCTGCAGCTGCCGCTTGCCTTCTTGTGAGGATTCGGAGAAGCGGATCTCTGTACACAGGAATACTTTGTCCAGCTGTTGTATCTCATTTTTCTCCGTCCCCAAGACGATGGAGTGTAGCTCTTTTTCAATTCTCTCCCAGTCTTGACGTGGACTGTCACAGTCCAGTATTGCAGAAAGGTCACTGGGAGGGGTCTCTCTGAAGTGTGCTTTAAAGAACTCCAGTCGTCTCCCCTTCTCTTCATAAGAAACTTTTCCTCCGTCAGAGGATATTGAAAGGGCTAAATGCCACAAGAAAGCCAGGGCTCTATCTGCACTCTTAGCACTCAGCTGGATGTACTGGGTATGTTTACTGAGCAGTGTTTCCTCAATGAAGTCAATTTCTGCCCACCCAAGAAGGTGAGAAAATATACCATCTTTTGCACTATATCCCAAAATGTTGACGATGGAAAGGATTAACATCTCTTCCCTGTATTGATTGGTCTCCCTTTGCGTTCTCAGCAATGAGTTCAATGAGAGCAAGACTGTAAGTGTTGCTTTGATTTTTGCTTCCTGAACACTTTCCAGGTCACAGTGTGAAAATCTTTCACCTCTGGTCTCTTCTTTAGCTGTCTTGAGAATTTCTATGAAATGTGACAAATCAGCAACAACAACATCTTTGTGGATCTTCTCAGCGGACTGATGAGCCCATTTCAGTATTTGGGCCTTACTTGGGAAGCTTTTCACCTGAAACGAATAAGGCTCAATTAAATCACACATCAGTGCCCTGAGAGTTGTGGTTTCTGCAGGAGCAAGATGCTCGTTTTCTTGAGTCACTTGAAGTAAAAAATCTTGAAAGACTTTGTCAGAAAGACATGATTCTACCCAAATAGCATGGCTTCCCGTTTTTTCATACAACTTAATCTTGAATTCAAGTAATTCTTTCAGGCACGCTTCACTGTCTGACGTCTGCCTGCCCCTCATGGAACTGAGAAGATTTGTAACGTCTGTGACTGCAGAGAGCACATTCTCACCCCATAGTGTCTCGGGGCTCACGTTTGTGATCGACATGTACGCTTCCCTGAGAATGTTGCTCAGCATTGTGACGTCTTTAAAATCCTTTCTGTGAGCGGAGAGGATGATTTCCCAAACAGGCATGAGAGTTACTCCTCTGTCGATGACACACGAGGTTCTGTTACTGGATACAAGAGCAGATCTCCACTGTAGGTAGTTATCTGTTTCAGCTGGACCCCCAGTTTTACTCACAGAGAGCTGGATTTTGTTCAGAAGAGCTTCACTGTGCCCTCCAGAAAGGAATTCCTTCAGTTCAGATGAAAGGAACCCCGCATTGACCTCAGCGGTCAACGAGGAAGCTACACTGCACCAAAAGCCAATGTAGGCGGACAGGACCTGAGATATGACTCCCTCCACCTCTGTGAGCTCGTTGTTCATGATGCCCTCAGCAGCTGCCTTCCAGCAGAACCTCCCGCCAAAGTGAAAAGGACCCTGGTTCACATGGGACCCAAACCTTTCAAAATACTGGCGAACTTCGGCAGTGAATTCAGAAGTTTTCTGAGCTTTGTTAATATTCAGCAGAATTTTTTCCAGGTTCTGCAGCTCACGCAAAGCTGCAGTCGATAGTTTCACCTGTTCCTTAGCAATAAAGGCAGAAGCCAGGGGTATGTACTTGTACACTGTAGTGCACTTGTAGGAGACCTCACAAGAAGACGCGCGTTTCTCTCCGAATTCTTCTGAATTGCGTTTTTCTCTTGTGCCCGCTAGGCTGACACCGCGGACACAGGAAGTCTCTCTGTGCATAAAAGGAGCTCTGCTCCGGACCCTTCAGGCAGAACAGTTTCGGGACCTGAATGAGCTGCTGTCTTTTCTCCAGCATGTCCTCCAGTTTCCCAGTTTTAAATACCCCCTCCAGAGCCAGGCCACCAGACGCATGCAGCAACACCTCCTCACTGGAGACACGTTCTGGAGGATTACGGGGAGTGATGTCTAGAACAGCGAGCTGCTGCAAGATGCTTTCTAGTTCCTTCCGAGGCTGTCGAGACTGCCCTAGAGATGAGCATAGCTCCTTCGCTCTTGCTTCAAGATCTGTGTGGCCGTGTTCTTTTTCCATTCTGATCAGTTCAGTGAGAGCCCGTTTTGTTTTCTCTAGTTTCTCCTGCAGTCTCTCCATTTGCTCTTCCGCCAGGTCGCTAGATTTCACATTTGGATCGGGAGTTCTGACAAGTTTGTGAAGAGCACTTTTCTCCCACACTTCTCGCACGTGCAGTTCTAACTTTGCGTACTCCTCCTCCGTGACAAACTGTAAAGAGTTTGTGTTTGTAAGATGGAGACTATGTAGCTTTGGTAGCCAGTACTCTGCTTCGAGGCCCACGCTTTCAAGCTCTTTGGAAAGTTCCGCCTGTTTTTGGTCCATCGATCTTTTCAAATCTTCACTTTCCATACTTATCTGAAAAAAACAGAGACATTTGTCCATCAACAAGGTGACCAAATTCCCCAAAACGCGTCCCATTTCTCTTGTCTGCTCCTTTCCCCCATTTCAAATAGCCATCTTAGATCGCACAATTATTTGGTCAAAATGTAAATGATTTTTTGTAGACTCACTGCATCAATACAGTAACAGACAATCGAATTACGGTGTCATAATGACACCGATAATGATAAATATTTAGTCAATGACAAATATTTAGTGAAAAGCAGTATCAGGTAAAATAAAGTAGAAATTCCCTATATCATGAAAATATACTTTTTTCCAGTATTCGCTCTAAACACTACTTAACTATCTATTGTCAAAATGATCATTAGAGATGTTTTTACTGTTTAAGAAGTATAACTACGTATAACACTAGGTGACCGCCAAATCTGCTGTACTGACAGGCCTCCCGGGTACGAACCGCAGAGAGTTATCTTTTATCCACAAAAACACCTTGTCTACATATCTGGAAATAAATGGGGTTTTTTTTTCACTCCAATTAGGAACATAATTCATCACTTGAAGACCCTTCGTAAGGTAAAACTGAATAAACCCAAAAACGAAAATCCCTTTACCTGTAAAATCTTCCTGTTCGTTCACAGAATTCATTCCCAGATCAATATTTATCCTGACAGAAAACTGAATCATCCATGTAGGAGTGGCAATAGCTCATCTCCAATTTACCCTGCTATAGTAGCTATCTTGCCTTAAACATTTAACTTTTGTGGGAGGCTGTAAACTCACATTACCTCACTAGGTGTCTTAAAATCACTGTGTGGGTAAAGGACCTATCTCCGTTCAAATGCACCTACCCCCGTGTAACTGGAATTAACTGCCTGCTGAAAAAACACAGGGCTGTAAAACCTTCTACCAGCATGTCTTATATCCAGCAGCCATCTCACCCTGCAGCTCCCAGCTGGCAGCCCCCTCCTCACTGGAGCCCAGCAGGTGGGAGCCCAGCCAGTACCTGGAGGGGAGACTACTGGGAAAAACTAAGGTTGCTGCTGGGAGAGGTGTTAGTGGGGCCAGCAGGGGGCGCTCTCACCCTGCGGTCTGTGTGGGTCCTGATGCCCCAGTATAGTGACGGGGGACACTGGGCTGTAAACAAGCGCCGTCCTTCGGATGAGACGTCAAACCGAGGTCCTGACTCTCTGTGGTCATTAACAATCCCGGGGTGTTTCTGGAGAAGAGTAGGGGTGTTACCCCAGTGTCCTGGCTTGATTCCCTCCCTGGTCTTGACCCATCATGGCCTCCTAATCACCCCCCTCTCTGAACTGGCTCCATCCCTCTGCTCTCCTCCCCACTGAGAGCTGGTGTGTGGGGAGCGTTCTGGCGCACTATGGCTGCCGTCGCATCATCCAGGTGGGGCTGCACACTGGTGGTGGTGGTGGGATTCCCAATGACCTGTCAAGTGCTTTGAGTGGAGTGTCCAGAAAAGCGCTATATAAGTGTAAGCAATTATTATGTCTTGTAAACCAGCTCCTTATTGGACGAAGTGTATTACCAGTCAGCAGTGAATCAACTGATGCAGAAGTCGTGCTAGGTAATCTTTTGCTTAAAAATCACATGGTTTGCAAGAATGTGACAAGCTTTTGTTTTTTAATTTTAAATTACTATGGAATACTTTCATGGGTATACAGTTTATCAGAATATATAGCACCTCTTCAATATATGTCATGTCTAGGAGTTGATACCTCCTTGTGATTATTATTTTCTATAAACCCGTCTCCCCACTGCTCTCTCCAGTCCAGGGTCACAGACTGGGGGAGCTGGAGTCTGTCCCAGCAAGCAACAGGCACAAGGCAGGGAACACACTGGACAGGACAGCAGTCCATCACAGGACACACACACACACACACACACACACACACACACACACACACACACACACACACACACACCCTGGACAGGACACCAGTCCATCACAGGACACATACTCACACACCCTGGAGAGGACAGCAGTCCATCACAGGACACACACACACTCACACACCCTGGACAGGACACCAGTCCATCACAGGACACACACACACTCACACACCCTGGACAGGACACCAGTCCATCACAGGACACACACACACACTCACACACCCTGGACAGGACACCAGTCCATCACAGGACACACACACACACTCACACACCCTGGACAGGACACCAGTCCATCACAGGACAAACACACACTTACACACCCTGGACAGGACACCAGTCCATCACAGGACACACACACACTTACACACCCTGGACAGGACACCAGTCCATCACAGGACACACACACACACCCTGGACGGGACACACACTCACACCAGGGCCAGTTTTCCCAGAAGCGAATTCACCCAACAGCCTGTCATTGGACTGTGGGAGGAACCAGAGTCCCCGGAGCAAACCCACATGAACATGCAAACTCCACACAGACAGCACCACAGGTTTAGAATCGATACCGTGCTGCCCCTACAGAGAGACCCCCCTTCTTAATATCCCCTCCCTGTGTAAAATATATATATCCCTGCCTTGACAGCATGTTCGTGATTAATTTCATTAACATCGTTTCCTGTCTTGAGGATAGCAGTTTGCGTCTGCGGTTCGAATATTTCGATCTTGATTGGCTTACATCTCAGGAATCTTCCGAATTCGAAAGCAAGAGCAGGGCGGATGTGTCTTTTTTTTCAAGAACAGAGAAAAAACGACGGTGAACATTATTTTGCTACTCAACAGAAGCAGAACTCTGATTGACGCCGGCAGTTTAGCATTCTGAACTGTGTTTCGTCATGAAATGCGTTCACACCAACATCAGCACTTAAGAACGAGTGCGAAAGTGTATTAATTTCAACCCAGAAGGTGTACTGTATAGCGTCCAGAGCACGATACTGTTGTGAAACACCCCGTCCCCGCCTCCAAAATACAGCTTTTGTTCGAGAGCTTGATTTCAAGAGTTTATACATCGGAAGCTTTCGTTTTCATTCCTCATAGCTCGTCACGACGCCATTTCCCCCAACATTACCTGTACAGGCGAAGCCGCTCGCCGGAGACTTGGATCTTGTGTTTGTGCTGGAAACTGATCTCACGTGAACTGTACCTGACGGCAGTTTGAAATGGTGCAGGTCGCTGTTTCCGCATTTAACTCTGGACAAGGCTCTTAAAACGAAAGTATAAAGTAGAACTCGCAGTTCAGGAAGTGTGTGGGTTTCCTCAAGATGTGCGTGTGCGTGTGCGTGTGCGTGTGCGTGTGTGTGTGTGTCCTGTGATGGACAGTTGTCCTGTCCAGGGTGTGTGTGTGTGACTGTCCTGTGATGGACGGGTGTCCTGTCCAGGGTGTGTGAGTGTGTGTGTGTCCTGTGATGGACTGCTGTCCTGTCCAGTGTGTACCCTGCCTTGTGCCTGTTGCTTGCTGGGACAGACTCCAGCTCCCCCAGTCTGTGACCCTGGACTGGAGAGAGCAGTGGGGAGACGGGTGGATAGAAATAATAATCACAAGGAGGTATCAACTCCTAGACATGACATATATAGAAGAGGTGCTACATATTCTTATAAAGTGGACGGACGAGGGGACAGACGAGAGGACAGACAAGTGGACGGATGAGTGGAAAGACGAGTGGACGGACGAGGGGACGAGGGGACAAGTGGACGGACAAGTGGACTAGGGGACAGATGAGTGGATGGACAAGTGGACGGATGAGTGGACAGACGAGGGGACGGATGAGGGGACAGACGAGGGGACAGACAAGTGTACAGTCGAGGGGACAGACGAGGGGACGGAAGAGGGGACGGATGAGAGGATAGACAAGTTGACGAGGGGACAGACAAGTGGATGGACGAGGGGACAGACGAGGGGACGAGGGGACAGGCGAGAGGATAGGCGAGGGGACAGGCGAGGGGATAGGCGAGGGGACGAGGGGACGAGGGGTCTGTCCCCTCGTCCACTTGTCTGTCCCCTCGTCCGTCCACTCATCCATCCACTCGTCCCCTCGTCCGTCAACTTGTCTGTCCTCTCTTCTTTCCCCTCATCTGTCCCCTCGTCCGTCCACTTGTCCCCTCGTCCATTTGTCTGTCCCCTCGTCTGTCCACTTGTCCACTCGTCCCCTCGTCTGTCCACTCGTCTGTCCACTTGTCCACTTGTCCCCTCGTCTGTCTCTGCTCCAGAAGCGCTGGTACGTCTTTTTAAAGTCCCTGAGCTGCGTGTCGGTGGAGACAGATGATCAGGACGAGCCGATGGAGGTGGTGGAGACCGTGGGTCAGGAGAGGAGGAGCAGGCTGCCGGGAAGGACAAGAAGAGGAAGAGGAGGTGCAGGTGAGCAGACAGGGGGGCGCCGCCCGGTCGTGTCTGTGATTCAAGGAGGAGTCTCCTCTTGCTGTTTGATGTCATGGTGACGTCTGTGTCTGTGTCCCTCACACCTGCAATAACAATGTTCTTTCCAGGTTCCTTTCCTGGTTCTGTGCCAGCTAAGATCTGGACTGGATTGGACTGGACTGGACTGGACTGGACCGGAGCTGAGGGGCCCCAGACTGGACTGGACTGGAGCTGAGGGGCCCCAGACTGGAATGGACCGAAGCTGAGGGACCCCAGACTGTGCTGGACTGAAGCTGAGGGACCCCAGACCCCAGTCTGGACTGAAGCTGAGGGACCCCAGTCTGGACTGAAGCTGAGGGACCCCAGTCTGTGCTGGGCCGAAGCTGAGGGACACCAGACTGTGTTGGACCGAAGCTGAGGGACCCCAATCTGTGCTGGACCGAAGCTGAGGGACCCCAGACTGTGCTGGACCGAAGCTGAGGGACCCCAGACTGGACTGGACTGGAGCCTAGGGACCCCAGTCTGTGCTGGACTGAAGCTGAGGGACCCCAGGCTGGACTGCACTGGAGCTGAGGGACACCAGACTGGACTGGACTGGAGCTGAGGGGCCCCAGACTGGACTGGACCGAAGCTGAGGGACCCCAGACTGTGCTGGACTGAAGCTGAGGGACCCGACTGGACTGGACCAAAGCTGAGGGACCCAGACTGTGCTGGACCGAAGCTGAGGGACCCAGACTGTGCTGGACCGAAGCTTAGAGACCCCAGACTGTGCTGGGCCGAAGCTGAGGGACCCCAGTCTGAACCGAAGCTGAGGGACCCCAGTCTGTGCTGGACCGAAGCTGAGGGACCCCAGACTGTGCTGGACCGAAGCTGAGGGACCCCAGTCTGGACTGCACTGGAGCTGAGGGACACCAGACTGGACTGGAGCTGAGGGGCCCCAGACTGGGCTGGACTGGAGCTGAGGGACACCAGACTGGACTGGACTGAAGCTGAGGGGCCCCAGACTGGTCTGGACTGAAGCTGAGGGACCCCAGACCCCAGTCTGGACTGAAGCTGAGGGACCCCAGACTGGACTGAAGCTGAGGGACCCCAGACCCCAGTCTGGACTGAAGCTGAGGGACCCCAGACTGGACTGTGGAAAACTTTCACATTATCTCCACCTGAGTCCTCAGATCGTCTGCATGACCTTGTATTATTAATTATTTTAAGGTCCTGTGATGATCGTAAGATGGGGGGGGGAGGGGGGGTCACTAAATAAACCCTTGACATTAATCTGTATTGTAATTTTTGTTCTTTTGTTAAGCATCAATAAAAAATTTAAAAAAAAATCTGTTTAGCTTTTGGTTCCCCCCCCCCACTGAAACGAACGAACAGAGTCTGTCCTTCTCTTTCATCCCGGAGAGTTTGTGGTTGACGGATTGAGGCCGAGAGCCCTCGTCGTCGGCGTGCCACCAGTTGGCGGGGATATAGCAGGGGGGGCATCGTGTCCAATACTCCTTGAAACGAGACAGATTTCAAGCCACCTCCGTCTGAAGAGAAGGAAGTCGACCACGAAGTCCAGGGTGTCCTAGGAAGCTCTTTAGCCATCGTTTGCCCAGCAGCCATCTCACCCTGCAGCTCCCAGCTGGCAGCCCCCTCCCCACTGGAGCCCAGCAGGTGGGAGCCCAGCCAGTACCTGGAGGGGAGACTCCTGGGAAAAACTAAGGTTGCTGCTGGGAGAGGTGTTAGTGGGGCCAGCAGGGGGCGCTCTCAACCTGTGGTCTGTGTGGGTCCTGATGCCCCAGTATAGTGACGGGGGACACAGGCGCCGTCCTTTGGATGAGAAGTCAAAACGAGGTCCTGACTCTCTGTGCTCATTAACAATCCCGGGGTGTCTCTGGAGAAGAATAGGGGTGTTACCCCAGTATCCTGTCCTGATTCCCCCCCGGTCTTGACCCATCATGGCCTCCTAATCACCCCCCTCTCTGAACTGGCTCCATCCCTCTGCTCTCCTCCCCACTGAGAGCTGCTGTGTGCTGAGCGGACTGGAGCATCATCCAGGTGGGGCTGCACACTGGGGGGACTGGAGGGGATCCCCCTGACCTGGGAAGAGCTCTGAGGGGAGGGTCCAGACTTATTAATTATTATTATTATTCGTGCTGCACTAGGCTTCAGTCCTGGCAGTGAGAGGGGGACTCTGTGATCAGTACAGATACTTATGACTGTATAATAATACACGATAGGAATGGAAAACAGGGTAGCGCTGTAATCTCTTCGAAACGTTTTGAACTGCCAGAAGAAGTTTTCACAACCCGGACTCGTGAAGGTACAGGTCTTCTCCCATCGTCCGGAGCAGGGTGTACCGTGTCCTGGTGATTTCTCCCGTTTCGAACGGAGTTTAATGTCGCGTTTCTACTTTATTAGAGAGAGGCACTGAACATCCTGTGATGGACAGGTGTCCTGTCCAGGTTGTGTGAGTGTGTGTGTGTCCTGTGATGGACTGGTGTCCTGTCCAGGGTGTGTGATTGTGTGTGTGTCCTGTGATGGACTGCTGTCCTGTCCAGGGTGTATGAGTCTGTGTGTGTCCTGTGATGGACTGGTGTCCTGTCCAGGGTGTGTGTGTGTCCTGTGATGGACTGGTGGATCACAATATTGATTCTCCTCCTTGATTCCCTCCTTCATCGCCAGAGTGAAAGCGGGACACGGCAGTAAAAGCTCAGCCCTGCGGGTGGTGGTCCTCTCGGCCCCACGGGGGGGGGGGTTATGTTCACGTCCCGCTGGGAATCGCACCGACGCGGCGGGGTTCGTGAACGTCCCAGACACCAAGAAAACGAGAGAGAGAGAAAAAAGGTCGTTTTGTAAGCTCAGCGGGGAAACTTCCTGAATCTCGGGGTTGCTTCTTGAACCCCGAGATTCAGGAAGTTTCCCCGCTGAGCTTACTCTGCCGAAAACACGCAGGTTTTATTTTTTTCCGTGTCTCCCCCCCCCCCCCCCACACAGGCCGTTTCTGTAGCGTGAAGTTGTGTTTTTTTGCGCGCCGGTCGGTGAGGGGCGAAATTTTAATTATTTTTTTTTTCCCACGGTCTGAAACAGAAACGGCCGGGTGGTGTTGTAGAGAGGTTGACGTGCCTGGTTTTCCACGTCTGCGAAGCCCGTTTGGCATCTCTTTTCCCCGCAGGACGGGGGAACCCGTGGTTTTTGTACGTGGCGTGGCCCGAAATTTCCGCCCTTGGCCGCTAGAGGGGGGTGGAGGTTGGTCTTTCTTTTATTTGGGGGTCGGGGGGGTACTAATTTCACTGAACCCCACCCCACGGAAACCCGTGTTGGACGTGGGGGTGCTGAATGCGCCCTCGACGTGATTTTGTCTTTAAATTCAAGTGCAGCTTTTGTAACCCTTGGGCCGGAAACAGCTGGACCCGTTTCCCCTGCCTGTCCGAGGTGGCGACTACCGGGGTCGTACAGGGACACCCGGCTGGCCGCTGAGAGTTGGAAAAATAAAATGTCCACCCCAAAAAAAAACAACCGCGAAAAATATCGGCCATTTTTGTTTCGCGGCCGAGCCGTGAGCGCGTCGGGGGCGACGTCACGGGGGCGTCACAATGAGCCGCCTTACGTCACAGAGCGGCGGAATCTAGCGGGGGCGGCGCCGGAGCCCCGTGAGCTCAGAGGAGTGAAGAGCGAGGAGGAGGAAAGGACTATATAGCGCTTTCTAAACACGTGTTTCTTCCAAGAAAGATTCGCGGGTTACTTCGACTTACCGGGTTACCGTGAAATCGGTAAGTCGCTCAAAAGCGCTGCTGGCGAGAAATAACAAAATAAGTTGAGAAATAAGTTGGTTTTTTTACCGTTACTCCACTCTTATGGGTGTGATCGTGCTGTAAAAAGATATTGAGAGGAGGTGCACCTCTACACAGAGGGTGACGGGGGTGGGGAACAAGCTGCCCAGGCCTGTAGTTGAAGCCGATACCCTGGCTTCTCTCCAGACACAGCTGGGTGAGCTCCTCCAGTCAGGACAGGAGGCTCTACTGTACAAAGAGAGTGGCGGGGGTGTGGAACAAAGCCGATACCCTGGCTTCTCTCCAGACACAGCTGGGTGAGCTCCTCCAGTCAGGACAGGAGGCTCTACTATACACAGAGAGTGGCGGGGATGTGGAACAAAGCCGATACCCTGGCTTCTCTCCAGACACAGCTGGGTGAGCTCCTCCAGTCAGGACAGGAGGCTCTTCTGTACACAGAGGGGGGCGGGGGTGGGGAACAAGCCGCCCAGCTGTGTGGCTCCGCCCCCTCCCCTCCCCACTGTGACTCTGCTTGTCTCGGCAGGACGATGCACCGACAGAGATGCCGCATGGCCGTGCGCGGTCGCAGCAGGACGAGGGCCTGGCGAGGCGTCGTAAGTCCACCCCTCCCGCCCGCCGTCCAGCGTCCAGCATCCAGCCCTCCTCCGACTGACCTCTCCGCCCCCAGTAGCGCTCGCTGTATTATAATAACAATAATAATAATAAACTTCACTGATAGAGCACCTTTCACACACATAGCAGCGCAAAGCGCTTGACAGACCAGGTCTCACGGTAACACCTCTAGACGAGGAGAGACACTTCCAGTGGTGATCTTGACTGAGGACACGCCCTCGGCTCAAGAGACAGGGTCACTTGTCCAGTATGGCCTTCTGAGAGCACAGATTGCCTCTGGACGTCCCAGACTCTTCCTGGACACACTGTACACACTCACCTGTCCAGACTCTCACTGGACACACTGTAGAGACTCACCTGTCCAGACTTTTACTGGACACACTGTACACACTCACCTGTCCAGACTCTTACTGGACACACTGTACACACTCACCTTTCCAGACTCTTACTGGACACACTGGTCAGACTCACTTGTCCAGACTCTCACTGGACACATTGTAGAGACTCACCTGTCCAGACTCTTACTGGACACACTGGTCAGACTCACCTGTCCAGACTCTTACTGGACACACTGGTAAGACTCACCTGTCCACACTCTCACTGGACACACTGTAGAGACTCACCTGTCCACACTCTCACTGGACACACTGTAGAGACTGCCCAAGGCCCCTAGTCTCGACACGACTGGGCTGGGCTATTTGGTCAGAGCTGTCTCGGAGATGGGCTGTTTGGCGTCTTCACAGGTCACACCGGTCAGGCCGAACCCGGACTGGCAGCGGGAGAGGTCCCGGCCCAAGTCCCGGTGCTTTTCCGTAAGTCTGACCCGGTCGCCTTCCGCGAGACTGGACCGGCCGCCCTGTGGTGGGCCCGGTGCCCCACATCTACCCTACAGCTCCCCCTCTGACCCCTAAACTCCCGATACCCTACAGCTCCACACTCTGACCCCTAAACTCCCGATACCCTACAGCTCCCCCCACTGACCCCTAAACTCCCGATACCCTACAGCTCCCCACACTGACCCCTAAACTCCCGATACCCTACAGCTCCACACTCTGACCCCTAAACTCCCGATACCCTACAGCTCCACACTCTGACCCCTAAACTCCCGATACCCTACAGCTCCACACTCTGACCCCCACAGTCCTGATGGCCGAGAGGTCTCTGCTTGCTGTAGTGATTGAGTGAGCTCTGTGGACCTAACCTCTGTCTTGTGTCCTCGTTTTCAGCGTCTCCTAGTGGTCCGTCATTTCACCAGAGCTGAAGGTGAGATCTGGGGAGGAGACAGAGCACCCCCTAACACCCCTGAGCTAGGTTACAGGGTAAGACAGCTTCTTACTGTTGGACACACCTGTCCACACTCTTTCTGGACACACTGGACACACTCGCCTGTCCGGACTCTTACTGGACACACTGGACACACTCGCCTGTCCGGACTCTTACTGGACACACTGTACACACTCACCTGTCCACACTCTCACTGGACACACTGGACACACTCACCTGTCCAGACTCTTACTGGACACACTGTCCACACTCACCTGTCCAGACTCTTACTGGACACACTGTACACACTCACCTGTCCACACTCTCACTGGACACACTGGACACACTCACCTGTCCAGACTCTTACTTGACACACTGTACACACTCACCTGTCCATACTCTTACTGGACACACTGTACACACTCACCTGTCCAGGCGTAGTCTCTGCTCCTCATCCCCCCTGCGTTGTGTCTCCCTCTCTCCCCGCTGGACAGAATCCCGTGGTGTCTTCGTGTTTCCCCGAGCTCGTCCAGAAGCTGGAGAGGGCGGCCGAGCTGCAGCTGGAGCTCCCGGGGTCGCCCGGCTCGTCCCGCTCGGGCTCGCCCAGCTCGTTCCGCTCGGTGTCCCCCCCCTCCTCGCCCGAGAGCCCCCTCCGCTCCCCGCCCCCGGCCCCCCCCTCCGGCCCCCTCAGGCCCCTGCCCGCCCCGCCCCGCTGCCCCCCCTTCATCCCCGCCATGCCCCTCGAGCCCCCCTGATGCCCGGGGCGGTGCCCCTGCCCCTGCCCCCGCCCGTCCTGCCCCCCATCGCCCGCCCGGCCCCGCCAGGCCCCGCCTGGGGCTCCCCAGTGCGGAGGGCAAGGAGAGAGGCTGAGATGTCTGACGAGGCAAGTGGGGCAGAGTCTGTCCGTCTGTCTGTCCATCTGTCCTTCTGTCCGTCTATCCTTCAGTCCATCTGTCCCTCTGTTCATCTGTCCCTCTGTCCTTCTGTTCTTTTCTCTGTCCATCTGTCTTTCTGTCCTTTTCTCTGCCTTTCTGTCCATCAGTCCATCTGTCCTTTTCTCTGTCTTTTTGTCCGTCTGTACTTCTCTCTTTCTGTCTTTCTGTCCTTCTGTCTGAGTCTCTCCATGTCTCCCTGCTCTCTGTCTGTCCTGCGTTGTCCAAGCTGGGCCTGTCTCCCTGTGTCTCTCCGTGTGTCTCCCTGCTCTCTGTCTGTCCTGCGTTGTCCCAGCTGGGTCTCTCTCCCTGTGTCTCTCCGTGTGTCTGCCTGCCTGTCTCTCTGTCTGTCCTGCGTTGTCCCAGCTGTGTCTCCCTCCCTCCTCTCTCTCTCCGTGTGTCTCCCTGCTCTCTGTCTGTCCTGCGTTATCCCAAATGGGTCTCTCTCCCTGTGTCTCTCCTTGTGTCTCCCTGCTCTCTGTCTGTCCTGCGATGTCCCAGCTGGGCCTGTCTCCCTGTGTCTCTCCGTGTGTCTCCCTGCTCTCTGTCTGTCCTGCGTTGTCCCAGCTGGGTCTGTCTCCTCTGCTCTTTGCCTTCAGCTCTGTTCGCCGATGTCCCGCCAGCCCGTCACTCTCTCAGCCTGTCTCTTGACTTGCAGGAGGAAGAGGAGGTGGAGACAGCTCTTCCGGCAGGAGAGAGGAAGGAGGTCAGTGCTGGTCCCACCCTGCCCCCTGTCCTGTCTGTGGTGGAGTTTTGCCGTCTTGTCTGTCCCTGGGTCTCAGTGTCTCTCTCTCTTTCAGCCCTGTCTGTCAGTGTCTCTCTCGGCCTGCTGTCTGCCTGTCCCTGCCTCTCTGTCTCTCTCTCTTTCAGCCCTGTCTGTCAGTGTCTCTCTCCTCCTCCTCTCTGTCCTGTGGTGTCCAGGCAGTGTGTCTCTCTCCTCCTCCTCCTCTCTGTCATGTGGTGTCCAGTGGGTCAGTATTAGTGGGCTACACCCAGGCTCACTCACTGCGAGTGTGATCTCAGCAGAGTCTCTGTGCTCTTGGGACACTTGACTCACCTGTCTCTCTCTTTCTCTCCATGTGCTGTCCCTCTCCTGCCCCCTCTCTCCCTCCACGGACTCCAGCTGGAGGAGGTCCAATCACCACCTCCTGTGAGACAGAAGAAAAAGAAGGTGGGTGATGCTCTGATCCTCTCTTTACTCCTGTCCAGTGTCCAGTCAGTGTCCAGTCAGTGTGTCTGTATGAACCCCTCTCTCTCTCAGTGCAGTGTTCATGTCCTGGAGTGTCTAGTCAGTGTGTCTGTATCAACCCCTCTCTCTCTCAGTGCAGTGTTCATGTACTGGAGTGTCCAGTCCGACTCTTAACGTGACTCTCCTGTCTCTGCTTCAGAAGCGCTGATACGTCTTTTTGAAGTCCCTGAGCTGCGTGTCAGTGGAGACAGAAGATCAGGACGAGCCGATGGAGGCGGCGGAGACCGTAGCTCAGGAGAGGAGGAGCAGGCTGCCGGGAAGGACAAGAAGAGGAAGAGGAGGTGCAGGTGAGCAGACGGGGGCGCCGCCCGGTCGTGTCTCTGATTCAAGGAAGAGTCTCCTCTTGCTGTTTGATGTCATGGTGACGTCTGTGTCTGTGTCCCTCACACCTGCAATAACAATATTCTTTCCAGGTTCCTTTCCTGGTTCTGTGCCTGCTAAGATCTGGACTGGACTGGACTGGACTGAATTGGACTGGACCGGAGCTGAGGGACACCAGACGACTGGACTGCAGCCTAGGGACACCAGACTGGACTGGACCGGAGCTGAGAGACACCAGACTGGACCGAAGCTGAGGGACCCCAGACTGTGCTGGACCGAAGCTGAGGGACCCCAGACTGGACTGGACAGGAGCTGAGGGACACCAGATTGTGCTGGACCGAAGCTGAGGGACCCCAGTCTGTGCTGGGCCGAAGCTGAGGGACACCAGACTGTGCTGGACCGAAGCTGAGGGACCCCAGACTGTGCTGGTCTGAAGCTGAGGGACCCCAGACTGGACAGCACTGGAGCTGAGGGACACCAGACTGGACTGGACTGGAGCTGAGGGACCCCAGACTGGACTAGATTGGAGCTGAGAGGCCCCAGACTGGACTGGACCAAAGCTGAGGGACCTCAGGCTGTGCTGTACCGAAGCTGAGGGACCCCAGACTGTGCTGGACCGAAGCTTAGGGACCCCAGTCTGGACCGAAGCTGAGGGACCCCAGTCTGTGCTGGACCGAAGCTGAGGGACCCCAGACTGGACCGAAGCTGAGGGACCCCAGTCTGTGCTGGACCGAAGCTGAGGGACCTCAGACTGGACCGAAGCTGAGGGACCCCAGTCTGTGCTGGACCGAAGCTGAGGGACCCCAGACTGTGCTGGACCGATGCTGAGGGACCCCAGTCTGGACTGAAGCTGAGGGACCCCAGACTGCACTGGACTGAAGCTGAGGGGCCCCAGACTGGACTGAAGCTGAGGGGCCCCAGACTGGTCTGGACTGAAGCTGAGGGGCCCCAGACTGGACTGATGACCTTTTGTTAAGCATCAATAAATTTTTTTAAAAAAAAATCTGTTTAGCTTTTGGTTTTTTCCCTCCCCCCCCCCCAAGGTTGCTGCTGGGAGAGGTGTGAGTGGGGCCAGCAGGGGGCGCTCTCACCCTGCAGTCTGTGTGGGTCCTGATGCCCCAGTATAGTGACGGGGGACACTGGACTGTAAACAGGCGCCGTCCTTCGGATGAGACGTAAAACCGAGGTCCTGACTCTCTGTGCTCATTAACAATCCCGGGGTGTTTCTGGAGAAGAGTAGGGGTGAATATCAGCTTCTCCCCTCTGGCCAACATTTCAGGGCTCCCAGGTGTAGATCCCAAATTGAAACAAATTTTAATTTGTTACCTAGTTAAACAGTTAATAGAAGTGAGTGACCAGGGTAAATAAAGGTGGGTCAGTGTAAACTGTTTATTCTGGACCAGACTTCGTCATGTGTGATATGTCATGACTTCTTATATTAAGTTTTATCTTTATATTTAGTTCTACATGTGTAATAGATGCGATGTGTGTCCATAAAAAGGTTTCTCCAGGGGAAAATCAAGTTGGTTTTAAAACCGTGTTTCCTTTTTAGGGTACGTTTGCATTCCAAGTGTGAAGTTTTTGCCTTTTTATCATATTTGGGATGTGAATCCGTGGTATTTTTGCTGAGACAAGTTGCCTTTCTTATACGCGGAGGGATCTGCTCGTGAGATGTCCGCTTGGTCCATTTCTGAGCTCAGTATAAGGTGTAGAAAGCATGACTGTCATCATAACCCGCCTCTCACCCAGGTGTGGAATAATGTTGTGACTATTGCTTCAGCAATAACATGCTGATTGCATGTTTCTAGATGGGTATAACAGAGATCTCAACTACTGAGGGGCCTTATTAATAAAGTCTCCACAGTCGAAGCGCTATGTCTCTTTTCAGCTGGCGATAAACCTTTCTTCGATCCTTTGCGGACTTGTAAAACTGTTCCTGATCAGAATAAAAAACGCTCACGGTAATACACAAGCACCCGTGTCTCGCCAAAGCTGACAAATAAACAGACGGACAAGCCGCACTGCACGTGTGAACAGGGGAATGAGCGAGCGAGCGGGGATAGGGCGCCTCCTGCGCTTAAAAGCTTACAGCACCTGGTATTCCCAGGCGGTCTCCCATCCAAGTACTAACCAGGCCCATCCCTGTTTAACTTCCAAGATCCGACGAGATCAGGCGTGCTCAAGGGGGTGTGGCCGTAAGCGAGAGCAAGGCTCGCTGACACCCTTCTTATTGAGAGGACAGCTCTGTCACCTCTTTTACGACGCTGCTTTTTTTCCCTTGCGTTTTTCTCTTCTTCCCACGTTCTCTCTCTTCACTGCCTTTGTCCCCGCTCTATTTCACTTCAGCCTTTCACTCTTGCTTCCTTCCAATGAGGACGGAGCTGCGGGAGAAAGGGCGCTATAGAGGATCGCTGTGGAGAGCTGCTGCTGTGCTTTGACATCTGAGCTCTGTGGAAAACGATCTCAATACAATTCTGAAAAACGCGACTCTCCGAACGCCAGCCGAACAAGTCTCCACAGCCGAAGCGCTGTGTCTCTTTTCAGCTGGCGATAAACCTTTCCTCGATCCTTTGCGGACCTGTAAAACTTCTCCTGATCAGAATAAAAAACGCTCACGCTAATACACAAGCACCCGTGTCTCGCCAAAGCTGACAAATAAACAGACGGACAAGCCGCACTGCACGTGTGAACAGGGGAATGAGCGAGCAAGCAGGGATAGGGCGCCTCCTGCGCTTAAAAGCTTACAGCACCTGGTATTCCCAGGCGGTCTCCCATTCAAGTACTAACCAGGCCCATCCCTGTTAAGTTTCCGAGATCAGACGAGATCAGGCGTGCTCAAGGGGGTGTGGCCGTAAGCGAGAGCAAGGCTCGCTGGCACCCTTCTTATTGAGAGGACAGCTCTGTCACCTCTTTTACGACGCTGCTTTTTTTCCCTTGCGTTTTTCTCTTCTTCCCACGTTCTCTCTCTTCACTGCCTTCGTCCCCGCTCTATTTCACTTCAGCCTTTCACTCTTGCTACCTTCCAATGAGGACGGAGCTGCGGGAGAAAGGGCGCTATAGAGGATCGCTGTGGAGAGCTGCTGCTGTGCTTTGACATCTGAGCTCTGTGGAAAACGATCTCAATACAATTCTGAAAAACGCAACTCCCCGAACGCCAGCCGAACAAGTCTCCACAGCCGAAGCGCTGTGTCTCTTTTCAGCTGGCGATAAACCTTTCCTCGATCCTTTGCGGACCTGTAAAACTTCTCCTGATCAGAATAAAAAACGCTTACGCTAATACACAAGCACCCGTGTCTCGCCAAAGCTGACAAATAAACAGACGGAAAAGCCGCACTGCACGTGTGAACAGGGGAATGAGTGAGCGAGCGGGGATAGGGCGCCTCCTGCGCTTAAAAGCTTACAGCACCTGGTATTCCCAGGCGGTCTCCCATCCAAGTACTAACCAGGCCCATCCCTGTTTAGCTTCCGAGATCAGACGAGATCAGGCGTGCTCAAGGGGGTGTGGCCGTAAGCAATAGCAAGGCTCGCTGGCACCCTTCTTATTGAGAGGACAGCTCCGTCACCTCTTTTACGACGCTGCTTTTTTACCGGGGTAAAGTTAGCTTGAAGTTCGAAAACGATTTTGACACGCCTGTAGCGTTTACACGAAACCTCTTAGAATCGCGAGAATACTTGCTTTGTGCATAAAATACATTGTGAATGCTTTCTCAGCCTTTACTTTTTCGTTTATATTACATTTTTTGGACCAAGCACGAATATTCTTTTGTCCATATCTTCGCAACGGAACCACAGAACGCCTTCAAACCAAATGCATTTTAAAGACCACGACGTGGATATTTCCACAGCCTCTACATCAAAGTATCAGTGAGCTAATTATCTTTTTTTAAACCTCCGGTTTTTCATCGATGCGTAATTACGCACTAACTGGAACCCGGGGGACTGATGGATACACAAGTTCACAACGCGAGAAATACTGTTCAATACGGTTTCATGCGAAAAACCCGTATATGACCATAGGAAGCATTACAGCGCAGTCTCCAATTACCCAGACTGTAAGCACGGGAATAAAGCTTTGTCTGAATTCTGAAACCCTTCCTTTGCGTCCTGTTTTCATTCAGGTAAGAGTCAACTATATGCACAATACTACTGACAGCAGGAAGATTAAAATATTCTTTACTCAGCAGCTTATTAAAAACAGCTCCCATGATGTTCAAACCGATTATTTACACAGAACACTGACACAGCTTTGCGTTCTGAATCTCTTTTTCTCGTGTGTTTATTTAATGTGGCACAATGTACTGGGATAGGGGTATTCTGTTCACAAACCAATAGCATTTAAACCACAGCACCCACAATGCTGCAAGTAAGTGTTTTACACACTAAGCAGAGAGCGATGTCTTCCTCGTTAGTATAGTGGCAAGTATCCCCACCTGTCACGCGGGAGACCAGGGTACATCAGGACATGCATTGAAGTGAAAGCAGGATATGCTGCGACATCCACTGTGCAGATCCCGCCACACTAAGAGGTGAGTGGGTCTGTTCGATCACAGCGCTAGGCGAATCCCCAAACAGTGTGCGTGACAACAAACGAAACGGGCCTGTTTCCGCCCGGTTTCGTTCCGGGGAAATCGGGCCCAGTAGTGGCGGGATCTGTACAGTGCATGTCGCAGCGCTTCAATGTGCTTCCTGATGTCCTACCCCGAGAACAGAAAAGACAGCATCCACAGCAACAACAGCTCAGGTCTCTGCACAGGAGCTAAGCTGCCCCCATCTCCTCTGAAGAAGTGTCGTATGGCCCTGACACCCACCCCTCCACTCTCTGTGTAAAGCACTGTTGTATGGCCCTGACATCACACCCCCACCACTCTCTGCGGAAAGCACAGTCATATAGCCCTGACACCACCCCTCCTTTCTTTGCATAATGCAGTGTCATCAAGCCCTGACATCCCACCCCCGCCACTCTCTACGTAAAGAAGTGTCGTATGGCCCTGACATCCCACCTCCACCACTAACTGCGTAAAGTAGTATCGTCAGGCCCTGACATCCAACTCCCGCCACTCTCTACGTAAAGAAGTGTCGTATGGCCCTGACACCCACCCGTCCACCCTGTGCTTAAAAAAGTGACGTCAAGCCCTGACATTCCACCCCCTCCACTCTCTGCGTAAAGCACTGTCGTATGGCCCTGACATCCCACCCCCGCCACTATCTTCGTAAAGCAGTATCGTCAGGCCCTGACATCCCACCCCTGCCACTCCCTGCGTAAAGAAGTGTCGTATGGCTCTGACATCACACCCCCACCACTCTCTGCGGAAAGCACTGTCGTATAGCCCTGACACCCACCCCTCTACTATCTGCAGAAAGCAGTGTCGTCAAGCCCTGACATCCCACCCCCGCCACTCTCTACGTAAAGAAGTGTCGTATGGCCCTGACACCCACCCCTCCACTCTCTGCGTTAAGCTGTGTTGTCAGGCCCTGACATCCCACCCCCGCCACTCTCTGTGTAAAGCAGTGTCATATGGCCCTAACATCCCACCCCCAACACTCTCTATGTAAAGCACTGTTGTATCGCCCTGACATCCCACCCCCGCCACTCTCTACGTAAAAAACTGTCGTATGGTCCTGACATCCCACCCCCACCACTAACTGCGTAAAGTAGTATTGTCAGGCCCTGACATCCCAATCCCGCCACTCTCTGTGTAAAGCAGTGTCGTATGTCGTATGTCGAGGTGAGGTGAGGTGCGACACACCGGAGTCCCGACGCTGCTAATGCGGAGCACTTGTTGAACTGGCATTGAAAGGACGTGTGCGCACGGAGCGAGCCTTCCCTGCGGCGGAGCGTGGAAACTTTCTCCCCGCGCTGCAGGAGTTGTGTGCGCTGCAGCGGTGCCGAGAGAACAGCACAGAAGGCAGCAGGCTCTGGAGAGCGGGTAAGAGACCGAGCCTTGTGGGCAGGCGAGCAGGCCCGTTTTTTGGAAATTGCTGAAAAGGCTCCGGTGTTTGTTCGGTGTGTGGCAGGCGCACGACGCGAGCTTGCGTAGCGATCTGCCGGTCTGGTGTTATGCAAATGAGGCCGAATTGCATCCCGGGACATGCTGCGAATGCGCAATGGCGACTGTAGTTGTGTAGGAAACGGCGCGCTCGTTTTCTCGTTTTGCCCACCCTTTTGAGTGTTAGTGTGGCGTGAGAGTGTGCGAAAGAGTGGGCCCAGCAGGAGGCGTTGAGCTGGCCTAGGCTGCGCGCTTTGTGCTGTGGGTGCGGGCCGCTTGCAGGGGCTTGTACAGCTCATACTTACTTGGCAGGGGAGATACCTTGATCAGCCTGTAGGTGGAGTAGTTGGATTGTTTTCCTTGTTTTGTGGAAGCAGTGTTTGTTTAGCAGTTCACGAAATGGCAACTTTTGGATCCCGCAAGAATGCTGTGCGTTTTGAGCTTTTGGATGACCTCTTCATGGATCGTATGCAGTTCAGCAGAAAAGTGTTGCAGAAGGAACTTGGCTTTGAACCTCGGCACTTGGATTTCATCTTCGCTCTCCCAGGTCAGAAAGCATTTGAGGTTGTTTTTGCTACCTATCCTCTGTTTGAACAATGTGTGGATGTGTTTGAGGCAAAAAGAGGGAAAGTTCCTGCCCTTGAGAAGATCGACTTGCAGCCTCTGACACAGAGAGAGAGGAAAACGGTGCATGTTGTTATGTTCTTGGAACTGGCAAAGACGGAGGACATTCACACCTGGCTTAACCAGTACTGCACTGTCCACCATGGAACTGAGGTTAGAGATGTTGACGGTATAAAAACAGGAGCAAGGAAATTCGAGGTTCGCTTGCTACTGGACAATGTAAATGGAGGCTTAAGGCACCTGCCCTCTACAATCCGGCTGGGCGCCTGCAATGGCTATGTTTTTTATGTGGGACAACCAAAGGTGTGTCGGCGCTGTGGTGCTGTGGGACACCTGGCATCGTCCTGCACTGTGAAATGCTGCAAGACCTGTGGCAAACAGGGACATTTAGCCTCTGACTGTTCAATGCAGCCAAAGTGCAATTTATGTGGCTCGGAAGGACATGTTTTTAAGAACTGCCCTCACACCTACGCCAATAGACTCAAAATGAGAAAGGATGAGGCAGTGCTTGTTTCAGCCAAACCGGCCCGAAAATCCAAAGCAAACAACAAGTCAAACAAAGAACCCTTGTTGGACAAAGACTCCTTGCCTCCAGCCAGGATCAGTCCTGCTGTGGCTCCGGGGCCGGTGGAAGAGAAATCCACTACGCCCCCACAACCGCAGTCTGCACCAGACAAGCACGAGGGTTTGAAAACCCCAGAGAACAGCGAGGACCCCTCCCCCACTTCTGCTCCTCAGAACGAGGGCCAGTGTGGGGCCCCCCGGTGGAGCGGGTCCAGCGAGGATACCCAGGATTCAGCGGAGCTGCTTTTCTCAGACTCTGCAAGTGCTACAGATGCCCTCCTCTCTTCCATCCAGTCCATCACGGAGGATCTGCAGCAGCTGGTGGGTGAGGGGGAAGAGGAGACTGGTGCATCAGCTGCACCCCTTTCCCCTCAGTGCTCCCAGGAGCTGGACTTGAGGAAAAGGAAAAATGACTCTGTTTTCTCCCCGAGCGAGGAGGAAGGAGAGCATGGTGATGGGGACAGCTGGAACCCCTCCACCCCTCCCTCTACCCCCTTCCTTGAAATGGACTCTGTGAACGCTTTTACTGCTGCCACCCTGATGAAGGCTCATTCAGAGGATGGCTGGTAGGAAATTGGTAAGAAGAAAAAGAAGAAGGTAACAGGTGAGACAGAAGAGAAATGTGTTTTGTAAAGACTGGTTCCACTTTCTTATGTAATATGGCTCTGAACATAATTTCTCTTAACACCAGAGGTATCAATGACAGAGTTAAATGCCAGTCTGTCTTTGATTACCTCCAGCAGAGAGAGGGAGATGTGTTGATGTTGCAGGAGTGTGCTTTAGCCTATCAAGAGAGGTATAAAAGCTTTGAAGATAGGTGGGATAAAGGGCCTTCTGTTTGGTCAGGGGACAATAACAACAGAGCCTCTGGCGTGGCCATTCTTTTCAAAGGACGGGCATTCAAATTGAAAAGTATTCAGAGGGTCATAGATGGCAGGTTGCTGTGTGTGGATGTGGAATGGGGGACCGTTAACCTGCGGCTAATCAATGTGTATTGCCCTACTGACGTGGGAGGAAGGGTGGAGCTACTCAAGGCACTCTCCCCCCTATTGTTATGTAGCACAGACGTGATAGTGGGAGGGGATTTTAATTGTATCTTAGAGCACACAGACAGGCAGTCTAGCTCGCCGATAAAATTGGATTCCAGCTCACTGGCCCTGCAAAACTTAGTTCAAGACTTTAAACTCTCAGACACATTTAGATGTATATATCCCACAACAGCAGGATATACATGGTCAGGGAGGAATAGCAGCTCCAGAATTGACTATTGCTTTGTCTCAGCGAGAGTGAAAGTTGTTGGGGTCACTCTTCAGCCTGTCTTCTTCTCAGATCATCAGGCTTTAGGGTGTAGAGTGGAACTCCAGGGCGGGACTGTCGTTGGCCCAGGCCTCTGGAAACTCAACACAAAGCTGCTAGAGAACGAGGGGGTAGTATCCCGCTACAAGGAGAAACTATCACAGTGGCTGTCCTTGCAGTGTCTGTACGGGTCAGTAGGAGAGTGGTGGGAGGAGGTGAAGGTGAGGACAAAGGCCTTTTTCATGGCTGAGGGAAGGAAGGCTGCTGCCAGACGGAGAGGAGTGCTAGCCAGGAAACAGAGGCAGCTGCAGCGTCACTACACGATGCTGCACAGTGGCTTCGATGTGCTTGAGGATATCAACCTTTTAAAAAAGGACATCCGGAGCATAGCCGAAAAAAGTAGTCGAGGAGTGCTGTTAAGAAGCCGAGTGCATTTCTTGGAAGAAAATGAGAAGTGTACTCGCTTCTTTTTCAGGAAAGTGGTAGGCTCCAAGTCTGTCATGGAAAGTGTAGTTGATGAGGAGGGACGAGAGAGAACAGAGCCGAGTGCTATCCTCTCCTGCACCGAGGCCTTCTACTCAAGACTGTACAGCTCTACAGAGGTAAAGGATGAAGAAATTCATTTTTTTACCTCAAAGAAAACGTTTTGAGTGAAGAAGATAGGGAAGTACTTGAGAGGGATTTGACAGTAGAAGAGCTGAGACAGGCTATGGAGAGCTTACAGAAGGGGAAAACTCCGGGTGCTGACGGGCTCCCTAAAGAATTTTATTGCACCTTTTGGGATCTGCTTCAGGATCCGCTACTGCTCCTATTCGAGGAAAGCTATAAGACAGAATTGCTGCCTGACTCCTTAAGAGAAGGCACTCTCTCTTGTTTAAGAAAGGAGCAAAGAATGACATAAAGAACTGGAGAGCCCTCATTCTGTTAGGCGTGGACACTAAGATCCTGTCCAAAGCCCTTTTCCTGCGCCTACAAAATGTAGTGGCCTCACTGGTAGGGAAAGAACAGACTTGTGGGATAGCAGGACGCCTGATGAGTGACAACCTGGCCTTGTTGAGGGATGTCTGTCTGTACTCAGAGGATCGCTCCCTCCCTCTGTGCATTTTAGGTGTAGACCTAGAAAAGGCCTTTGACCGCCTAAACCGGCAGTACTTAACATCGGTACTTGAGCACATGAAGTTTGGCCCCATCATGAGAAAGTGATTAACCTGCTGTACACAGGTAGCAACAGCAGAGTAATGGTTAATGGCAATAGATCACGCCCCTTTGAAGTCTGTTCAGGGGTGAGGCAGGGCTGTCCATTATCCCCCTTGTTATTCGTTTTGGCTATGGAGCCCTTAGCCTGTGCCTTGCGCCAGGATCAGGCCATTAATGGGATACCAGTGCCTGGAAGTAGGGGAGGAGAGGTAAAGATCTCTATACATGGATGATGTCACCCTGCTCCTCTCTGACAATGCCTCAATTAGCAGAGCTCTGCAGTACTGTGATCGGTTCTCTTTGGCTTCCTCTGCAAAAATTAACAAATCAAAGAGTGAGATTTTTTGTCAGAACTGGAGGGAGCCAAAAGAAGGACATGACCTCAGGCTGCAAGAGAAGAGAATCAAGGTCCTGGGGGTGTATTTTGGAGAAGAGATGGGAACAGTAAATTGGCAGAACAAATTGCCAATCTTAAACAAAAAACTGATGCAATGGAAGGACCGAGACCTCACCATGACAGGGAAGGTGCTGGTCATCAAAGCCGAGCTCTTGCCTGTCTTGAATAAGTGAATATATGTCTAGTTATACGAAAAACAAGTGGTTTATTGACTGATCTTCATTTGCAGATTTAGAGGCAGCTTCGATATTCGTTTTACAAACAGGATTTTTTATATGAGTCACACACATGCCATAGCAACAAAACGTCTCTAGAGATGAGGCTATAGATCACCTTTCCATCCTCCAGGTTTTCCTCCCAAAGCCTACGGCACCAACGGCGACCTCTGCTGGCCAAGAGAGCAAAAGCTTGCAGCGCCTGGTATTCCCAGGCGGTCTCCCATCCAAGTACTAACCAGGCCCAAACCTGCTTAGCTTCCAAGATCAGATGAGATCATGCACATTCAGGGTGGTGTGGCCACAAGCGAAAGCCATGGCGCCTGACTCGCTACTTGAAGCTGTGTGTGGCTGGGGCTCCGTGCCCCCCGAGCGGGACTGAAGGATCGTTCATTTGCAATTCTTTGGAAAGGAGCTTCTTTCGAAATCAATGCGTGCCTGGATTTTTCGCGAATGTGCTCCATTCTGTTCGCTTGTCCCGAGCTGGATAAGGACAAACAGGTATCAGCTTGTTCCCTTCTCCCACCCCTCTCTGTGTACAGTAGAGACACCTGTTCTGACTGGAGGAGCTCATCCAACTGCGTCTGGAGAGAAGCCAGGGTATCAGCTTGTTTCCCTCTCCAACCCCTCTCTGTGTACAGTAGAGCAACCTGTCCTAATTGGAGGAGCTTGTAGACATCCTCTCACGAGCAGTCAGTCACAAAATGATTCTTTGATGGTTATTAAAAGACCGACCCAGCGGGATAACTCAGCAACGCACACACACATGGATACTAATACATGAGAATACATTTATTATTACATAAAATGTGCATATCAACATAACAGATCTTATAGTGAGGGTTAGCAGAATACAAAAGGTATATATTCAATCACGAAGAGTTACAAACCAAGAGGGACATACATTCTGTATATTATTCATTTAGACCGTTTTGTAAATGAACTTTGTCACAACTTGTACATGTGATACTCAAAAGCAAGTACATGACTCATAGGAATTAAATTTATATCAACTGGCGTTGAGGTAACAATTGAATACTCATCCCCTCTGTGGAGATTCAGATCTCCCGTGGATGCAAAGAAACAGTGGCAGGCTGTTGCTGTGTCCAATCGGCGCTCTCTGGCCCGGTGCAAGGCAGTGCTGGTTCGACGTGAGAGAAGGAGAAGGAGAAGGAGTAGAGAGATTTCTGCTGCGGTGCGCTGCTGATGCTCTCTGAAGACCGGCAAGTTAGCGTTGGCTGAAACTAACAGAGTTTGCACACAGAAAAGTCACAATCTTTAGACAGGAAAAAGACTGGAGGAACTACGGTCGCTTATTGGTTGAAAGATCCATGGGCATTCGAGAATCATTTTGTGACTTACTGCAACAATTAACAATTGTCCCATTAAATGCACAAACCACTACATTTATTGATGCCTTGTGAGAGGATGCCTACATTTATTGGTGCCCCGTGTGAGGATGATTAACCATGAACTCTGACCTAGGGGTTGTAAACCATTTGGGATGAGACTCTCCCTTGGAATCTCCCAGACAGTGAGGCACCAGAGATGACCATTTGTTAGGGTGGTTGATGTGTCTCAGCATTGGGAGTTGTTCCTTATCAGAACACTCTATCAGCTAGAAAAACACCTTAAATGTGAACCAAATGGAATGACCTCTCTGTATCAAGCACCACTTGAGATGAGGGAGAGAGAGACTGGCAAAGGAGCAGCAAGCTTAATTCCTGTATTTTAATAAACTTTGCCGCTTCAACGGTTTCTCTCCTGTGTGAATGCGCTGGTGGGTTATTAAGTCACGTGATTGACTATAACTCTTCCCACACTGACTGCAGCTGAACAGTCTCTCTCCTGTGTGAATGCGCTGGTGGATAATTAAGCTACTTGACTGACTAAAACGCTTCCCACACTGACTGCAGCTGAACGGTCTCTCTCCTGTGTGACTGCGCTGGTGGATAATTAAGCTACTTGACTGACTAAAACTCTTCCCACACTGACTGCAGCTGAAAGGTTTCTCTCCTGTGTGAATGAACTGGTGGGTTTTTAGATGGTCCAAGCGACTGAAACTCTTCCTACACTGACTGCAGCTGAACGGTCTCTCTCCTGCGTGAATGCGCTGGTGGATTTTTAAGTGACTTGACTTACCAAAACTCTTCCCACACTGACTGCAGCTGAACGGTCTCTCTCCTGTGTGAATGCGCTGGTGGGTTTTTAAGTCACCTGACTGACTAAAACTCTTCCCACACTGACTGCAGCTGAATGGTCTCTCTCCTGTGTGAATGCGCTGGTGGGTTTTTAAGTTACTTGACTTACTAAAACTCTTCCCACACTGACTGCAGCTGAACGGTCTCTCTCCTCTGTGAATGCGCTGGTGGGTTTTTAAGTCACCTGACCGACTAAAACTCTTCCCACACTGACTGCAGCTGAATGGTCTCTCTCCTGTGTGAATGCGCTGGTGGGCTATTAAGCTACTTGACCGACTAAAACTCTTACCACACTGACTGCAGCTGAAAGGTCTCTCTCCTGTGTGAAGGTGCTGGTAGGGCTTTGAAATGCTAGACTGACAGAAACGCTGCTTCTCCCCGTGCCATAATTGCAGTTTGTCCACTCCATCTGAGCAAGGCCTTGAGTGATTCTTCCTCATCCTCTGCTCGTGCTGGGGTCTCTTATTCTGCAAATGCTCCATGGAATGGCCTTGCTCTATGTGATGAAACTGAGATTTGTTTTCTTCATTATGTCCCCCAGTGTGCTGCTCAGCAGAGTGAATCATCTGGGGCTCTCTGAGACTTAAACTGTCCAGTTCATTCAGTTGTTCCTCTCTTTGCCCAAGAACAGACATACTCTCCAGTTCATTAAAACTTTCAAAATTTTTCTCAGTAACCAGATTATTAAACCTGTGTGTAAAGTCAACAGAATCTAAGGGATCATATGATTGTTTTAGACTCTGCAATGACAGTCTCTCTACTTGAACAGAACAAGGCCTAATTATTATCAAGCCCTGCAGGAGCTGTTGTTGCTCCTCCCTGTACTGACTCTTCTCTGAGTACTGTGACTCAGTACTGTTCTCTTCACCAGGTACATCACTCTGCTGCTCTGCAGGGTCAATTGACTTGGGATCCATATCCTGCTCTGTAAGATTTAAAACATCCAGTTTTTCACTGTGCTCTTGTACAGAGATGCAGCCCAGTTCATTACAACCTTGTGTAATATTGATTATGTCCAGATTATTCATCTTCTCTGTAAAATCATCACATACTAAGAGCCCAGGTGTCTCACTCTCAGGCTCTGTCTTCATCATGGGCACAGAATCCAGATCCTTGACACTCTGTCTGCTGTCTGTGTGCTGCTCACTAAGTGCCTCTTTCCCTTCTGCGGCAGTGAGCTCTGTCTCCTGCATCAGACTGGAGCCCCACTCCTCCTCACTGTGCTGCTGTTCAAGAGGAGCCCTTTCCCCAGCGTCAGAGAGAACACTGGCCTTTGAGCCTGTAAACACAGGACAAGAAGACACCACCTTTATAAGAATAGACTTTATTTTATAGTTTTATACCTTTAGAGGTGGCTTCTCTAAGCACTTTACAGAAGGCAAACAACAAAAAATACACAATATAAGCATGATGAGAATACACAGTTAGAGGAGACAGTGGTACTAAGTACAGTAGGAGCAGAGGGGTACAGAACAGTTAAATAAAGGCTCTTCTGAAGAAGACAGTTTGAAGTCTGGATTTGAAGGAGTTTAGAAAAGGGGACTCTCTGATATCCTTGGGGAGTGAGTTACAGAGCTTGGGGCAAAACAGGAGAAGGCCATGTCACCCATAGAGTGTAGACAGACTGGGGGACAAATAGTTGAACACAATTAGAAGAGCGAAAACTGCAAGGTAGGGAGTTGGGTGATAATATCAGACCAGTATGGAGGTGCCAAGCCAAGACATGGAGAGTCTTACAGGTGAGCTAGGAGGATTTTTAAGTCGATATGAAACTTGACAGGAAGCCAGTGCAAGGACTCCAGGATAGGAGTAATGTGATCATTTGTACTAGACCTGGTCAGGGTTCTGGCTGCTGAATTTTGGACATACTGGTGTTTGTTCAATGTGGATTTAGAAACCCCACAGAGTAGAGCATTACAGTAGTCGATTTGGGAGAAGACAACATTTTTCAGTCACAGTTAGTGATAACATAGGGCGTAGTCGAGCAATATTTATGAGGTGAATGAAAGATGTTCTGACAAAATGCTGCACATATGGGTCGAAAGTCAAATATCATCCCCATGTTTTTCAATTTACACTGAAACTCAAGTACAAGACCATCTACAGATAGGGTTACACATTGGTTGTACAAAGTTGATGGGTGGTGCCAATAAGCATGACTTCAGTCTTGTCACAGTTAAAGAATTTTTGAGTCACCCAAGTTTTTATATCGGGGATGCAAATAAATAGAATAGAGACAGCCACATCAGCGTCAGGTTTGGTATGGATGAATATTTGAGTATTACCAGCATAGTAGTGATAGCTGAGGCCATGTGATCTTAAAAGCCTTAAACTACACACACGTATACTAGTACACTCACAATCAATTTGGGTTGTTTAAACATAGTGGAATAAGTGGGTATAAGGGCGTGTTCTGATTTAGCTTAGTCAGAAACCTAACTACCATGTAAAAAAATAAGTCTACTTTAATAATATCACAATTACATTACATTTACATTAATGTGCACTGAGAGAGAAAGGGGTTAATACAGACACATTGACTTCACACTACAGGACATTAACACTGAACCGAAACAGAGGTTAATACAGACACTTTCTGGACACTAAGTACATTAACACTGCAATCAGAGAAAGGGGTTAATACACACACACTGACTGACTGGACACTTCAGTGCATTAACACTGCACTGAAAGAGGGGTTAATACAGACACTATGACTGACTGGATGCTACAGTGCATTAACACTGTACTGAGAGAGAGGGGTTAATACAGACACACTGACTGGACATAACAGTACATTAACACTGTACTGAGAGAGAGGGGTTAATACAGACACACTGGCTGGACATAACATTACATTAACACTGCACTGAGAGAGAGGGGTTCATACAGACACACTGACTGGACACTACAATACTTTAACACTGCACTGAGAGAGAGGGGTTAATACAGACACTATGACTGACTGGACACTACAGTACATTAACACTAGACTGAGACAGGGGGCTCATACAGACATTGACAAACTGGAACTTAGAGCATCTTACCACTGCACTGAGAGAGGGGTTAAAACAGACACTGATTGGACACTACAGGACATAAAGTCTGAACTGAGAGAGAAGGGTGAATACAGACACACTTACTGCACAGTACAGTACATAAACAATGCACTTAGAGAGAAAGGGGTTAATACAGACACTGGATTAATATTCCAGAGGAGTCAATACAGACACAGACCCTGGACGACAGTAATACTTAAACCAATTAAATGTTTATATACACAATCATTAGTATACTTATAAAATCTAGACCAATACAACGTAAATACAATATTTATAAATGTTGTTTCCTAATGACGTTGGAGTACAAATTGATTCAGTGAAACAATTGTTGAATGTGAACGAGGTGTTTTCAGCACCGTAACCGGACAAAACAATTCAGTTTCCAATAAAGAATCCCGTTGCTACATCACACATGTCTGTCCCACATCACTCTGCATCTCTCCACTATACTCTCACCTCTTTCGGAAAGTTTGATGACGGTTTGATACTTTGTTAGAACACGTACTGATAATGACAAAAATAAAGTTTGTTGTTTAAAACAATCTCACCATTGAGTTAATTATAGACATTGTTTTTTAACACACACACTCTGACTTCATACAAGTCACCACACTGACCTGAGAGCTGCAGTTCCGTGTCCATTTCTTCTTTTATTTCTGCAGGGACTTCACAGGGAAGCGTGTGTCCAACACGATCTGTCTGTTCCTGATCTCCTCCTGCTCCCGACTCCTTCTCCCTCAGCTGCAATCTCCACTTCAGGCTCTCGTTTTCCTTCTTCAGCTGCGCCATTTCACTCCCGACACTGTCCTCCACACACTGCGTGATTTTAAACACGGCCCGTCTCACCAGGATCTGGGAGACGCTGCGGAGTTTGTCTTGAAACTCGTCCTCAGAGTCCGAAATTCTGTTTCCAAAAACTTCTGACACTTCATACACGATCGATTTGAGCAAAACGTGCATGAACGAGTCAAGCTGGGTTTGCAGATTTAACAAGCACTCCGCCATCCTTCTTCAAGAGTCGGTCAGAAACAAAGGCTGACTTGCGATTTAAACAGAACAACTTCTTTATTTTTATTCTTCACAGATTCTGTTGTCAGGTCTGTGCTCTGTTCAAGCATAAACACAATCGACAAGACGCTACGTTTTCAGGAACTGAAGTTATTAAAAAAAACAACTTCCTTCTTTATCTAAAGAAAATGATTCACTCACCCCCACGTGGGTGAAATATATGCAGTGTCGCGCAGTTTGAAGACGTCATTCGTTAGCGTGGCGGCGATTTCAAGACAATCGAGAAGCGGAGCTGAGAAAGAGGAATTTCTTCAGCCGGATATAAACGTCACTGCACCTCCTATCGCCACCTAGTGAAGAGGAGTGAATCACCTGCGACTTGCGCCGTTCGTAACTGTGAATTTTGTGAAACGGAACAGATTCATTTTTTTGCCCTTCCACAACTCTCTTCCCCAACGAAAACGTCTCAAGCGGATTTTTGTTCCACATCTCCCTGTGCAGGTTTTTGGTTAAAGAAAAAAAAATCCATCATTTTCTTGCCATCTGGCAGAATTTCTTCTGCACCAATAAGCAAGATTTGTATTTCATATTTCGCAAATTGTATGAATGTTGTTGAAAAACAAGTTATTCCAAGAAAGGAAGTAAATACTTGCATGAAACTAAATCAAGCCCTATGTGATTGTCCTTAATTATACTGTAACGCTAACAGCCACCATTGAGTGTGAAAGCCGGCTTACCAGAGTGGTGATGTCACCGCCCTCCCCTGTGATAGCAGGGGCTGCAGCCACTGGGCTGAAGGGAGATCTCTCTTTAGCTCAACTGGCTGGGTCCCTGTTGAGTGACGCCAGAGTCCTGGGTTTGAGTCCCCAACAGTTGGGGGCCGAGCTGATGCGGTGGCGGCGAGGGCACCTACATGAATCCTGTAGTGTTACAATACATTCTGTATGACAAGACAGGAAGAAAGGGACCTTGGGATTTTGGACACAGGATTTCCTGTTTACTGAGAGAAGTTTTAACCATCTGGCAGTTTTCATGTCCAAGGAGCTCATTAGGTGAGGTGAAGTGGAAAAATATTTCTTGCTCTGAATCCTAACATTTTTATAGGAGGTATTCTAGGACTTCTCGCCTCAGATAAAACTGCCAATACATCAGTTATTTCTACTCCATCAATAGCGTCAGTGTTATTGGTACTGAGTGCTAAATGTAGGTCCTGTCATATACAAAAAGTCGAAAGTTTCAACTGCATTCAACTGATAAAATTCGATAAAACTGAAAAGTACATCCGAAACAAATTTGCACATTTTTTTTTTCGGATCCAGAAGAGCATCATCATGAGACTCAAAACATACCTGTTTTTTTTTCTTCTTTCCAGGTGGAAGGATTATTCAGATGCAAACATCGGTCCAAAATTAATGTACTCTCTTATCGCTGTTGCTTCTTCAAATCCTTCAACTGAACGCCGATATTGAGGGATGATATCGTACGAATAGTGGTTTTCTTTTTAAAGCAAATTTTATTAAAATATGAGCCTCTATTACAGTTGTCTTGTATGTTTCTCAAGGTATAATAGTTCCCTTTGCACCCTCAGCTAAAATCTTCAAAAATACAACAAAATTTATATAAATATATTGAACAGCATTTATTGTTACATGTATATTAAAATTAAGGTAGATATACAAAAGTATTAAAATACAAATATACAGTCCTGACATACTCATGCTGTCCATTTGTCTTTTTTGCTTGTCACATTCTCCAACAAATCTGTGTTGTAATACTAAATATTTTACTTAACGGAGTATAAATGAATTCTCCGGCCAGCCATTCAAAGATCAAAGTCCATGGCTGAATACAATTTCCTTGAATGTTTGTCATAATTGGCTATTCCCAGTGATATTGACTTATGTGCTCAATTGCATACTTGTTGTAGTTGGACACACAAAACAACTGCATTTCCTGCAAATATTAAGTGGGTTAAGGTTTTGCTAAGAAAATCAATTAAGTAGAGATGAGGTTTACATCCCTGGGTGGGTTCAATTCACTAACATTTCAATTAACAGCACCAAGAGACTAACGTGTGTTCTTTTTCTCCATTTGCGGGCTTTTGGTTAAAAAAAAAGAAAAAAAATTCCAGCCTACGATATTTCTTTTACACTGATAAGCAAGATTTGTATTTCTGAATATTTCTGTATGAATTTCTTGAAAAGCAAGTTGTTACAGAAAGGAAATGAATTAAGTCGCACGTGCTCATCCATAGTGATATATTCTATAAGAAAAGACAGGAAGAAAGGCACCACTAGGATTTGAAGTCCGGATTTCCTGTTTAATAGGCAAGCACATTAACCAAATCAGCCAAGGTGCCATCAGAGTATTAAGAGTGCATCAACTGCTCCCTCAAGAAGGTCAACACCAGGCAGGAGGGTCAGGTCTGTCCAGCACCAGAGCAGGATTTGGTTTCTCCAGCAATGCTGGGCTACTAGGAGTGATGCTGGTACGACCTTAATCAGAGTCAATCGTCTCATGTTGGCACTGCAGTACAAACACAGAAGAGCTCAGACTGGAGCTGCTGAATTCACAACTTCCTGGCCGGATTCCAAGGAATATTAGAGCCGATGTCTGGCAATTTGAAGGAATAAAGGAGCTGATGTCTGGGAATTCTGAGGAATACTGGAGCCAATGTCCAAGGATTCAGGGAAATACTGGAGCCAGTGTCCTTGAATGTGGAGGAATACTGGAGCCGAGGCTCACACACCTCTATCCATTTACTAACTTCCTGTACTGCAGGTTCAGAGGCCAGTGACTCCTCTACCTGCACTCAGGCTACCAGACTCTCCTCTGGCCTTCCAGTCTTTACGTCTTCCCAGAATTAAAAGACCAGCTGTCCATTCTAGCTCCTGACAAATGTGCTTCATTTCAGTTTTTAGCTTTTATTATCCATTTTATTTTATTTTTTGCCTTTTCAAGCTACTATGCAACTGCCTAAAGTCACTCATTAAAGAACATATCTAACACTTCTAGCAGTTCTAGGTCATCTCCTTTGCTATACGCATGTATAAGGTAAAAAACTACTGTTGCACTGAACTAAACTAAGATCCACCTCTATAATTACACTTCACACAAAGACAGTTTAGACAAGAGAATCCCACTTCTAAAACAATTACAGAGAAGGGATTAAGCTGATATAATTAAATGCACTTTGTTCCCTGGCAGAGCTGTGGGGAAGAGCTAAAATAAAGAAAATAGGGTTAAATGAATATTTACCAATAATGGAACGAGGTGCCTTTCTTCCTGTCTTGTCATACAGAATGTATTGTAACACTACAGGGTTCATGTGGGCTCCTATGCTGCCACCACATTAGGTCGGCCCCCAACCGTTGGGGACTTGAACCCGGGACTCTGGCGTCACTCAACAGGGACCCAGCCAGTTGAGCTAAAGAGAGATCTCCCTTCAGCCCAGTGGCTGCAGCCCCTGCTATCACAGGGGAGGGCGGTGACATCACCACTCTGGTAAGCCGGCTTTCACACTCAATGGTGGCTGTTAGCGTTACAGTATAATTAAGGACAATCACATAGGGCTTGATTTAGTTTCATGCAAGTATTTACTTCCTTTCTTGGAATAACTTGTTTTTCAACAACATTCATACAATTTGCAAAATATGAAATACAAATCTTGCTTATTGGTGCAGAAGAAATACTGCCAGCTGGCAAGAAAATGATGGATTTTTTTTTCTTTAACCAAAAACCTGCACAGGGAGATGTAGAACAAAAATCCGCTTGAGAAGTTTTCGTTGGGGAGGAGGGTTGCGGAAGGGCAAAAAGAATCTGTTGCGTTTCACAAAATTCAGTTACGAACGGCGCAAGTCGCAGGTGATTCACTCCTCTTCACTAGGTGGCGATAGGAGGTGCAGTGAAGTTTATATCCGGCTGCAGAGACTCCTCTTTCTCAGCTCCGCTTCTCGATTGTCTTGAAATCACCGCCACACTAACGAATGACGTCTTCAAACTGCGCTACACTGCATATATTTCACCCACGTGTAGGTGATTTAATCATTTTCTTTAGGTAAAGAAGGAAGTTGTTTTTTTAATAACTTCAGTTTCTGAAAACGTAGCATCTTGTTGGTTGTTTATGCTTGAACAGAGCACAGACCTGACAACAGAATCTGTGAAGAATAGATTGGTGGTGGTGGCGGAGGGGAGTCCCCATTACCTGTAAAGCGCTTTGAGTGGAGTGTCCAGAAAAAGCGCTATATAAGTGTAAGCAATTATTAATTATTATTATTATAATAAAAATAAAGAAGTTGTTCTGTTTAAATCGCAAGTCAGCCTTTGTTTCTGACCGACTCTGAAGAAGGATGGCGGAGTGCTTGTTAAATCTGCAAACCCAGCTTGACTCTTTCATGCAGGTTTTGCTCAAATCGGTCGTGTATGAAGTGTCAGAAGTTTTCCGAAACTGGATGTCTGACTCTGAGGACGAGTTTCAAGACAAACTCCGCAGCGTCTCCCAGATCCTGGTGAGACGGGCCGTGTTTATAATCACGCAGTGTGTGGAGGACAGTGTCGGGAGTGAAATGGCGCAGCTGGAGAAGGAAAACGAGAGCCTGAAGTGGAGATTGCAGCTGATGGAGAAGGAGTCGGTAGCAGGAGGAGATCAGGAACAGACAGATCGTGTTGGACACACGCTTCCCTGTGAAGTCACTGCAGAAATAAAAGAAGAAATGGACACGGAACTGCAGCTCTCAGGTCAGTGTGGTGTCAGTGTGTTTAAAACCAGTGTCTATAACTTTCTCACTGGTGAGATTTTTTTAAATAACAAATTTTATTTTAAAGAAAACATCTCGCAACAGTAAACATTCTAGTTATCTAACAAACTATCAAAGTGTCATAAAAAAACTTTCCTCAGTGGTGAGAATATAGTGGAGAGATGCAGAGTGACATGGGAAAGACTTGTGTGATGTAGCAACGGGATTCTTTATTGGAAACTGAACTGTTTTGTCCGGTTACGGTGCTGAAAACACCTAGTTCACATTCAACAATTGTTTCACTGAATTAATTTGTACTCCAACGTCATTAGGAAACAACATTTATAAATGAACAAGTAATAGGTTTATTCCATGCTGAAAAAAAGAAGAGAGAAAAAAACACGGCTCCACGGCCGAAACGTTTTGTTTTTTCTCTCTTCTTTTTTTCCAGCATGGAATAAACCTATTACTTGTTCCTTTGCAGCTTACGCATGCTGACGCAGCTATCCACATGAACATTTATAAATATTGTATTTACGTTGTATTGGTCTAAATTTTTACTAAGTATACTAATGATTGTGTATATAAACATTATTTAATTGGTTTAAGTATTACTGTCGTCCAGGGTCTGTATCTGTATTGAGTCCTTGAATATTAATCCAGTGTGTCTATATTAACCCCTCTCTTTCTCAATGCAGTGTTAGTGTAGTGTCCAGAAAGTGTCTGTATTAACCTCTCACTCAGTGCAGTGTTAATGACCTGTAGTGTGCAGTCAGTGTGTCTGTATTAACCCCTTTCTTTGATTGCAGTGTTAATGTCCTATAGTGTCCAGTCAGTCTGTGTTAACCCCTCTCTCAGTGCAGTGTTAATGAACTGTAGTGTCCAGTCTGTATGTATCTATTAACCCCTCTCTCTCAGTGCAGTGTTTATGTGCCTTTATGTCCATTCAATGTGTCTGTATTAACCCCTCTCTCAGTGCAGTCTTTATGTCCTGCAGTGTCCAGTCAGTGTCTGTATTAACCTGCCTCTCTCTGTGTAGTTTTAAAGTAATGTAATGTGCAGTCAGTGTGTGTCTATTAACCCCTTTCTCTCAATGCAGTGTTAATGTACTGTGTTGTGCAGTCAATGTGTCTGTATTAACCCCTCTCTCAGTGCAGTGGTAATATGCACTAAGTTCCAGTTTGTTCATGTCTGTATTAACCCCTCTCTCTTTCAGTGCAGTGTTAATGTACTGTGGTGTCCAGTCAGTGTGTCTGTATTAACCCCTCTCTCTTTCAGTGCAGTGTTAATGTGCTGTAGTGTCTAGTCTGTATGTATCTATTAACCCCTCTCTCAGTGCACTGTTAATTTACTGTTATGTCCAGTCAGTGTGTCTGTATTAATCCCTCTTTCAGTGCAGTGTTAATGCACTGGAGTGTCCAGTCAGTGTGTGTGTGTGTGTGTATTAACCCTTTCTCTGATTGCAGTGTTAATGTACTGGAATGTCCAGTCAGTCAGTGTGTCTGCATTAACCCCTCTGTCTCTCAGTGCAGTGTCAATGTAAATGTAATGTAATAGTGATATTATTACAGTAGTCTTACTTTTTAGACGGTAGTTAGGTTTCTGACGAAGCTAAATCAGAACATGCCCTTATACCCACATATTCCGCTATGTTTAAACAACCCAAATTGATTGTGAGTGTACTTGTATGCGTGTGTGTAGTTTAAAGCTTTTAAGATCACATGGCCTCAGCTATCACTACTATGCTGATGATACTCAGATATACATCCATACCAAACCTGACGCTGATGTGGCTGTCTCTATTCTATTTATTTGCATCCCCGATATAAAAACTTGGGTGACTCAAAATTTCCTTCATTTATCTTTGACAAGACTGAAGTCATGCTTATTGGCACCACCCATCAACTTTGTACAACCAATGTGTAACCCTATCTGTAGATGGTCTTGTACTTGAGCTTCAGTCTAAATTGAAAAACTTGGGGATGATATTTGATGTTCGAACCACATGTGCAGCATGTTGTCAGAACATCTTTCATTCAACTCATAAATATTGCTCAACTACGCCCTATGTTATCACTAACTGTGGCTGAAAATTGTTGTCTAATCTTGAATCGACTACTGTAATGCTCTACTCTCTGGGGTTTCTAAATCCACATTGAACAAACTCACGTATGTCCAAAATTCAGTAGCCAGAACCCTGACCACGTCTAGTACAAATTATCACATTACTCCTATCCTGGAGTCCTAGCACTGGCTTCCTGTCAAGTTTCATATCGACTTAAAAATCCTCCTGCTCACCTATAAGACTCTCCATGTCTTGGCTTGGCACCTCCATACTGGTCTGATATTATCACCCTACTCCCTACCTTGCAATCTTCGCTCTTCTATTTGCGTTCATCTATTTGTCCCCCAGTCTGTCTACACTCTATGGGTTACATGGCCTTCTCCTGTTTTGCCCCAAGCTCTGGAACTCTCTCCCCAAGGATATCAGAGAGTCACCTTCTCTAAACTCCAAATCCAGACTCAAAAACTTTTTCTTCAGAAGAGACTTTATTTAACTGTTCTGTACCCCTCTGTTCCTACTGTACTTAGTACCACTGTCTACTGTCTCTTCTAACTGTGTATTCTCATCGTGCTAATTTATTGTATTTTTTGTAATTGGCATTCTGTAAAATGCTTTGAGAAGCCACCTCTAAAGGTATAAAACTATAAAATAGTTTATTCTTATAAAGGTCGTGTCTTCTTGTCCTGTGTTTACAGGCTCAGAGGCCAGTGTTCTCGCCGACACTGGGGAAAGGGCTCTACTTGAACAGCAGGAGGAGTGGGGCTCCAGTCTGATTCAGGAGACAGAGCTCACTGCCGCAGCAGGGAAAGAGGCACTTAGTGAGCAGCACACAGACAGCAGACAGAGTGTGAAGGATCTGGACTCTGTGCCCATGATGAAGACGGAGTCTGAGAGTGAGACACCTGGGCTCTTAGTATGTGATGATTTTACAGAGAAGATGAATAATCTGGACACAATCAATATTACACAAAGTTGTAATGAACTGGGCTGTGTCTCTGTACAAGAGCACAGTGAAGAACTGGATGTTTTAAATCTTACAGAGCAGGATATGGATCCCAAGTTGATTGACCCTGCAGAGCAGCAGACTGATGTCCCTGGTGAAGAGAACAGTACTGAGTTACAGCGCCGAGAGGAGAGTCAGTACCGGGAGGAGCAGCAGCAGCTCCTACAGTGCTCGATAATAATTAGGCCTTGTTCTGTTCAAGTGGAGAGACTGTCACTGCAGTCTAAAATAATCATATGATCCCTTAGTATCTGATGACTTTACACACAGGTTTAATAATCTGGTTACTGAGAAAATTGTTGAAGGTTTTAATGAACTGGAGAGTATGTCTGTTCTTGGGCAAAGAGAGGAACAGCTGAATGAACTGGGTGGTTTTAGTCTTAGAGAGCTGGGGATGGAGTCCCAGATGATTCACACTTTTGAGCAGCACACTGAAGGACACAATGGAGAAAACAAATCTCAGTTTCAGCACACAGAGCAAGACCATTCCATGGAGCATTTGCAGAATAAGAGACCCCAGCACGATCAGAGGATGAGGAAGAATCACTCAAGGCCTTGCTCAGATGGTGTGGACAAACTGCCATTATGGCAAAGGGAGAAGCAGCGTTTCTGTAATTCTAGCACTTCAAAACCCTACCAGCACTTTCACACAGGAGAGAGACTGTTCAGCTGTAGTCAGTGTGGGAAGAGTTTTAGTCGGTCGAGTAGCTTAATAGCCCACCAGCACATTCACACAGGAGAGAGACCATTCAGCTGTAGTCAGTGTGGGAAGAGTTTTAGTCGGTCGAGTAACTTAGTAACTCACCAGCGCATTCACACAGGAGAGAGACCGTTCAGCTGTAGTCAGTGTGGGAAGAGTTTTAGTCGGTCGAGTAGCTTAATAGCCCACCAGCACATTCACACAGGAGAGAGACCATTCAGCTGCAGTCAGTGTGGGAAGAGTTTTAGTCGGTCAAGTAACTTAGTAACTCACCAGCGCATTCACACAGGAGAGAGACCGTTCAGCTGCAGTCAGTGTGGGAAGAGTTTTATTCGGTCAAGTGACTTAAAAACCCACCAGCGCATTCACACAGGAGAGAGACCGTTCAGCTGCAGTCAGTGTGGGAAGAGTTTTATTCGGTCCAGTGACTTAAAAACCCACCAGCGCATTCACACAGGAGAGAGACCATTGTAGCGGCAGGGTTTATTAAAATACAGGAATTAAGTTTGCTGCTCCCTTGCCAGTCTCTCTCCCTCATCTCAAGTGGTGCTTGATACAGAGAGGCCATTCCGTGTGGTTCACATTTAAGGTGTTTTTCTAGCTGAAAGAGTGTTCTGATAAGGAACAACTCCCAAAGCTGAGACACATCAGCCACCCTAATTAATGGTCATCTCTGGTGCCTCACTGTCTGGGAGATTCCAAGGGAGAGTCTCATCCCAAGTGGTTTACAACCCCAAGGTCAGAGTTCATGGTTAATTATCCTCTCACGAGGCACCAATAACAGTAGGGACTTGTGCATTTACTGGGCCAATTGTTAATTGTAGCAGTAAGTCACAAAATGATTCTCGAATGTCCATGGAACTTTCAACCAATGAGCGACTGTAGTTCCTCCAGGTAAAACTCCAGCTCCTCCTGGACATCCTCAGTCTCAGCTCAGACAGTCATGTAACGGCCAATGTGTCTGAGTGCCAGGACTTTTCCTTGTTCTAAGAGTCGAGAACGGAGGTTGCCAGCGTAACCAAAGGCTCCACCCGAGGTTAGCCCAGCAGCAAGCCTCATGAACCCACCGCGAACGCTCACCTGATCAACGAGTGAACTACGGTCGGAGCTGTGGACAGCTGAATATCAGTATTCAGGACTCGCACTACATCAAGAACCTGTCTAAAGAGTGTGACTTGCTCGGATCTGTAGTCATTTTTCTGTGTGCAATCTCTCATTAGTTTAAGCCAACACTGATTAGCCGGTCTTCAGAGAGCATCAGCAGCGCACCGCAGCAGAAATCTCTCTTCTTCTTCTTCTCTCACGTCGAACCAGCACTGCCTGGCACCAGCAGAGCCAGAGAGGGCCAGAGAGCACCGATTGCATGCAGCAACAGCCTGCCACTGCTTCTTTGCGTCTGTGGGAGATCTGGATCCCCACAGAGCGGATGAGTATTCAACATTCTGCATTACAGCTCGAGAATTCAATTGTTACATCAACCTGAGTTGATATCAATTTAATTCCTATGAGTCTCGTACTTGCTTTTGAGTATCTAATGTACAAGTTTTAACAAAGTTCATTTACAAAACGGTATAAATGAATGATATACAGAATGTATGTCCCTCTTGGTTTGTAATTCTTTGTGATTGAATATATACCTTTTGTATTCTGCTAACCCTCACTATAAGATCTGTTATGTTGATATGCACATTTTATGTAATAATAAATGTATTCTCGTGTATTAGTATCCATGTGTGTGTGCGTTGCTGAGTTATCCTGCTGGGTCGGTCTTCTAATAACCATCAAAGAATCATTTTGTGACTTACTGCTACAATTAATAATTGTCCTGTTAAATGCACAAGACACCTATATTTATTGGTGCCTCGTGAGAGGATGCCTTCAAGCTCCTCCAGTCAGTACAGTAGGCTCTACTGTACACAGAGAGGGGTGGGGGTGTGGATTAAGCCGATACCCTGGCTTCTCTCCAGACACAGCTGGGTGAGCTCCTCCAGTAAGGACAGGAACCTATTCTGTACACAGAGAGGGATGGGAGGGGGGAACAATTTGATACCCTGGCTTCTCACCAAACACAGCTGGATGAGCTCCTCCAGTCAGGACAGGAGGCACTACTGTACATAGAGAGAGATGGGGGTATGGAACAAGCTGATACTCTGGCTTCTCTACAGACAGAGCTGGATGAGCTCCTCCAGTCAGGACAGAAGGCTCTACTGTACACAGAGAGCTGTGGGGGTGTGGAACAAGCTGATACTCTGGCTCCTCTCCAGACACAGCTGGATCAGCTTCTCCAGTCAGGACAGGAGGCGCTACTGTACACAGAGGGGGGTGGGAGAGGGGAACAAGCTGATACCCTGCTGTCTCTCCAGGCACAGCTGGGTGGGCTCCTCCAGTCAGGACAGGAGGCTCTACTGTACACAGAGAGGGGTGGTGGTGTGGAACAAGACGATACCCTGGCATCTCTCCCGACACAGCTGGATGAGGTCCTCCAGTAAAGACAGGAGGCTCAACTATACACAGAGGGGGGTGGGAGAAGGGAACAAGCTGCCCAGCCCGGTTGTTGAAGCCGATACCCTGGCTTTTCTTTAGACACAGCTGGGTGAGCTCCTCCAGTCAGGAAAGGAGGCTCTACTGTACGCAGAGAGGGATGGGAGGAGGGAATAAGCTGATACCTGTTTGTCCTTATCGAGTGCAGGACAAGCCAACACAAGGGAGCACATTTGCGAACATCCAGCCACGCATTGATTTCGAAAGAAGCTCCTTTCCAAAGAATTGCAAATGAACGATCCTTTAGTCCCGCTCAGGGGACACAGAAACCCCGCCAAACAGCTTCAAGTAGCGTGTCAGGTGCCATCGCTTTAGCTTATGGCCATACCGCCCTGAACATATTTGATCTTGGAAGCTAAGCAGGGTCAGGTCTGGTTAGTACTTGGATGGGAGACCGCTTGGGAATACTAGGTGCTGTAAGCTCTTGCTCTCTCAGCCAGCGGAGGTCGCCACTGGTGCCGTAGGCTTTGGGAGGAAAGCCGGAAGTAGGGACATTTCTAAGAAAAGTGATCTATAGCCTCATTTCTAGAGATGTTTTGTTGCTATGGCATGTGTGCGACTCATACATATAAAAAAACCTGTTTGTAAAACGAATATCGAAGCTGCCTCTAAATCTGCAAATGAAGATCAATCAATAAACCACTTGTTTTTCATATAACTGTAATCATTCATAGCCGTTCAGGGACGCCAAATATGTAACGTTGCCATAGCAAAATTAAATGTAGTGGCTCTCTGAAGGCACCAGTTCTGTAGGGTTTGGGCATTTACTGGAACAATTATCAATTGTAGCAGTAAATCACAAAGTTGATTCTTTTGATGGCTTTAGAATCCAACCATGCGACATAACTCAAACAACGCACACACACAGGTACTAATACACGAGGATACATTTATTAATACATAAAATATGCATATAAACCTAACATATCTTATCGAGAGGGTTATCAGAATACAAAAGATATATATTCAATCAGTTACAAAGTGTTACACATATCAAGAGGACATACGTTCAGTATATCATTCATTTAGACCGTTTCGTAAATGAACTTGATTATAACTTCTACATTAGATACTCAAAACAAGTACATAACTCTTAGGAATTAAATTGATATCAACTGGTTGGGATAACAATTGAGTTCTCGAGCTGTAATGCATTGAAGTTGAATACTCATCCAATCTCTGGGGATTCAGATCTCCTGCGGGCACAAAGAAACAGTTGCAGGCTTGTTACTGTGCGGCTTGCGACGGTGCACTGCTGTTGCTCACTGACCGGCTTGTTAGTGTTGGCTTTAACTAGCAAAGTTTGTGCACAGGAGAAAAGATGACTGTGGGTCCCAGCAAGTCAGGAAGAGGAACGGTTCGTTCCAGATGAAGAGCTAGTTCTGAATAGTGATTCAGCTGTCCACAGTTCCGACGTGTTCACGAGGCCTGCTGCTGGTGCTAACCTCGGTTGGATCCTCTGGTTACTCTCTGGCAACCTCCGCTCTAGACTCTTAGAACAAGGGAAAGTTCTGGCACTCGGACACACTGGCCGTTCCATGGTTGTCCGGGCTGAGTCTCAGGATGGTCAGGAGGCGCGCTGCGAGAATGTCCTGCCCTTGGGAGCCTTCTGCTCCTGGGCCGTCCTGCCCTGGAATTCTCCTTTGAATTCCCTTTAGGAAAGTCCACAGAATTCTCCATTGAATCTCTCTGAATCTTACTGAATCTCTCAGGCTCTCTGTGTTGCCTGTTTTTACCTGGAGGAACTTCAGCTTGTTGATTGGCTGAAAGTTCCATGGGCATCAGAGTCCCACGTGGGTTACTCGGCCCTACCAGTCCCTGATTGGTTGATCAAGGTGAAATATGAGTCACTTAATCCTGACACTTAGGAATGCAGTCCAGATGTCCATCTGGCACTCCCTAGACAGATAGGCGCCAATGGATGACCATTGATTATGATAGCCAGGCTTAGCTAAGTGCATCCCCCTTTGGGAGCTGTCCTTATCAAAGGAACCTTAAATCAGCCTGCATGAATAGTTTCTCTGTGGCTGCACCACAGAGATGAACAGAGAAATGGGGCCTCATTTGGGAAAGCTCAGAAACACTTAATTCTGCCTTATTAATAAGCCTCGGCGCTACATAACTATACATATATTCACTTAGTACTGATTTCATTCATTGAGCACGGATGCAATAGAGGTACAGCCATTCACTGTTTGACATGTCTGCACTGGTACAGATCCTAGCAATCAGAAAATGGGTGAAACTGTCTTTAGAATAAGCATACAGTACCGAGGCCCCCCATGACCAAATAAAGGCTAACCTCGATAATCATCCTAAGTAATGCAAACTACAGCAAAAAGACTCACTTTGAAAAGGGAATGAATGTCCGGAAGGAGTAGTGTAACCAGCTTGAATTGGTTCTCTGGACCTATAAGTAAATAATAGAATAGAACTATATAGAACTAGTAGCGTCATCGATTCCTTTCAAACTGGGACCCTATAGCAAGCACATGATTCGTGGTGTCGGAAATCTTCTGTATCTGATATTGGACCAAGCACATCGGGGGAGAGCGCGAACGCAGTCCCCCACTACCACAAGCATCTTGAGATACTGTCCTATGCCCTCTATTTCCCACAGATTTTCTGCTTCCTCCCTCCCTTCTTTCCACAGATCTCTGAGGTAATAGTTCTCTCGGGTGATGAACAGGGCCAGGCTACCTGCTGCCTTGACAGGGACCTCGATGCCTTTGAACAGCCCCATGTTCCTCACTCTCCATAGAGCGTCTTTCCCACTGTTCACCACGGCCCAGATCCTGTCAAACATGTCAGGAGGAAGTTTGTCAGGAGAGATGCCGTATATAACGAAAGCAGCGGTCAGGGAAAATTGGGGCGAGAGAGCTTGCAACCAGTGTTCAAACTGGGCCCAGAAGGTCTTAGCAAAAAAGCAGGACCACAGGAGATGGGTCACAGTCTCCTCCTCACCGCAGCCCACCCTAACGCAGCGAGGGCTGGGGGTGAGGCCCTACGGTACAAGAAAGTTCGCACCGGTAAGCACTGGTGGATGACATTTCAGGCTACGTCTCTGTGAATGTTGCACAGAAACTTAGAGGATGTGTGTTTCCACACCTTCCTTGTTTGGGCTGATTGTTAAAATGATCACATGGGTCTGCCTATTCTTCTGGGGTGCAATGAAATCTTCCAGTTTTTGGAGGCTGACATCTCGGAGGGGAATATGGCCAATTGGGTGAGATCTTAGAAAACTTTTAACTGTCCCATAAATTGCAGGGCATGTGTCAGAGAGTGGGACATCCAGCTTGGGTCTGACACCCCACACTCTGAACACCTCCCTACCTACCCAGAGCCTGGAAAAATAAGTCCAGGTACGCGCTGCAGGTGCTGTTGCAAAGCCTCTCAGCACAGAGGCCAGAAAAATGCACAGCAGCTTCGTAGCAATATCTGGGACAGACTTCCCCCCTGAGGGTAGCGGCCTGTACATTATTTCCCTTCTGAGTCTTTCCTGCTTCCCACCCCATAGAAATTGAAACATCAATCTTCTCAGCACCGCCGCAACACGGTGTGGGATTGGGAAGGTAGAAGCCAGAAAATTCAAGACAGGCAAGAGCTTGGCTTTGATGACCAGCACCTTCCCTGTCATGGTGAGGTCTCGGTCCTTCCATTGCATCAGTTTTTTGTTTAAGATTGGAAATTTGTTCTGCCAATTTACTGTTCCCATCTCTTCTCCAAAATACACCCCCAGGACCTTAATTCTCTTCTCTTGCAGCCTGAGATCATTTCCTTCTTTTGGCTCCCTCCAGTTCTGATAAAAAATCTCACTCTTAGATTTGTTAATTTTTGCAGAGGAAGCCAAAGAGAAACGATCACAGCACTGCAGAGCTCTGCTAATTGAGGCATTGTCAGAGAGGAGCAGGGTGACGTCATCCATGTATAGAGATGTCTTTACCTCTCCTCTCCCACTTCCAGGCACTGGTATCCCATTAATGGCCTGATCCTGGTGCAAGGCACAAGCTAAGGGCTCCATAGCCAAAACGAATAACAAGGGGGATAATGGGCAGCCCTGCCTCACCCCTGAACAGACTTCAAAGGGGCGTGATCTATTGTCATTCACCATTACTCTGCTGTTGCTACATGTGTACAGCAGGTTAATCCACTTTCTCATGATGGGGCCAAACTTCATGTGCTCAAGTACCGATGTTAAGTACTGCCGGTTTATGCGGTCAAAGGCCTTTTCTAGGTCTACACCTAAAATGCACAGAGGGAGGGAGCGATCCTCCGAGTACAGACAGACATCCCTCAACAAGGCCAGGTTGTCGCTCATCAGGCGTCCTGCTATCCCACAAGTCTGTTCTTTTCCTACCAGTTAGGCCACTACATTTTGTAGGCGCAGGAAAAGGGCTTTGGACAGGATCTTAGTGTCCACACCTAACAGACTGAGGGGTCTCCAGTTCTTTATGTCATTCTTTGCTCCTTTCTTAAACAAGAGAGAGATAGTGCCTTCTCTTAAGGAGTCAGGCAGCAATTCTGTCTTATAGCTTTCCTCGAATAGGAGCAGTAGCGGATCCTGAAGCAGATCCCAAAAGGTGCAATAAAATTCCTTAGGGAGCCCGTCAGCACCCGGAGTTTTCCCCTTCTGTAAGCTCTCCATAGCCTGTCTCAGCTCTTCTACTGTCAAATCCCTCTCAAGTACTTCCCTATCTTCTTCACTCAAAAAGTTTTCTAGCTTTGAGGTAAAAAAATGAATTTCTTCATCCTTTACCTCTGTAGAGCTGTACAGTCTTGAGTAGAAGGCCTCGGTGCAGGAGAGGATAGCACTCGGCTCTGTTCTCTCTCGTCCCTCTTCATCAACTACACTTTCCATGACAGACTTGGAGCCTACCACTTTCCTGAAAAAGAAGCGAGTACACTTCTCATTTTCTTCCAAGAACTGCACTCTGCTTCTTAACAGCACTCCTCGACTACTTTCTTCGGCTATGCTCCGGATGTCCTTTTTTAAAAGGGTGATATCCTCGAGCACATCGAAGCCACTGTGCAGCATCGTGTGCAGCTGCCTCTGTTTCCTGACTAGCACTCCTCTCCGTCTGGCAGCAGCCTTCCTTCCCTCAGCCATGAAAAAGGCCTTTGTCCTCACCTTCACCTCCTCCCACCACTCTCCTACTGACCTGTACACACACTACAAGGATAGCCACTTTGATAGTTTCTCCTTGTAGCGGGATACTACCCCCTCGTTCTCTAGCAGCTTTGTGTTGAGTTTCCAGAGGCCTGGGCCAAAGACAGTCCCGCCCTGGAGTTCCACTCTACACCCTAAAGCCTGATGATCTGAGAAGAAGACAGGCTGAAGAGTGACCCCAACAACTTTCACTCTCGCTGAGACAAAGCAATAGTCAATTCTGGAGCTGCTATTCCTCCCTGACCATGTATATCCTGCTGTTGTGGGATATATACATCTAAATGTGTCTGAGAGTTTAAAGTCTTGAACTAAGTTTTGCAGGGCCAGTGAGCTGGAATCCAATTTTATCGGAGAGCTAGACTGCCTGTCTGTGTGCTCTAAGATACAATTAAAATCCCCTCCCACTATCACGTCTGTGCTACATAACAATAGGGAAGAGGGTGCCTTGAGTAGCTCCACCCTTCCTCCCACGTCAGTAGGGCAATACACATTGATTAGCTGCAGGTTAACGGTCCCATATTCCACATCCACACACAGCAACCTGCCATCTATGACCCTCTGAATACTTTTCAATTTGAAAGCCCATCCTTTGAAAAGAATGGCCACGCCAGAGGCTCTGTTGTTATTGTCCCCTGACCAAACAGATGGCCCTTTATCCCACCTATCTTCAAAGCTTTTATACCTCTCTTGATAGGCTAAAGCACACTCCTGCAACATCAACACATCTCCCTCTCTCTGCTGGAGGTAATCAAAGACAGACTGGCATTTAATTCTGTCATTGATACCTCTGGTGTTAAGAGAAATTATGTTTAGAGCCATATTACATAAGAAAGTGGAACCAGTCTTTACAAAACACATTTCTCTTCGGTCTCACCTGTTACCTTCTTCTTTTTCTTCTTACCAATTTCCTGCCAGCCATCCTCTGAATGAGCCTTCATCAGGGTGGCAGCAGTAAAAGCGTTCACGGAGTCCATTTCAAGGAAGGGGGTAGAGGGAGGGGTGGAGGGGTTCCAGCTGTCCCCATCGCCATGCTCTCCTTCCTCCTCGCTCGGGGAGAAAACAGAGTCATTTTTCCTTTTCCTCAAGTCCAGCTCCTGGGAGCACTGAGGGGAAAGATGTGCAGCCGATGCACCAGTCTCCTCTTCCCCCTCACCCACCAGCTGCTGCAGATCCTCCGTGATGGACTGGATGGAGGAGAGGAGGACATCTGTAGCCCTTGCAGAGTATGAGAAAAGCAGCTCCGATGAATCCTGGGTATCCTCGCTGGACCCGCTCCACCGGGGGGCCCCACACTGGCCCTAGTTCTGAGGAGCAGGAGTGGGGGAGGGGTCCTCGCTGTTCTCGGGGGTTTTCAAACCCTCGTGCTTGTCTGGTGCAGTCTGCGGTTGTGGGGGCGTAGTGGATTTCTCTTCCACCGGCCCTGGAGCCACAGCAGAACTGATCCTGGCTGGAGGCTGAGAGTCTTTATCCAACAAGGGTTCTTTGTTTAACTTGTTGTTTGCTTTGGCTTTTCGGGCCGGTTTGGCTGAAACAAGCACTGCCTCATCCTTTCTCATTTTGAGTTTATTGGCGTAGGTGTGAGGGCAGTTCTTAAAAACGTGTCCTTCCGAGTCACATAAATTGCACTTTGGCAGCATTGAACAGTCAGAGGCTAAATATCAATGTTTGCCACAGGTCTTGCAGCATTTCACAGTGCAGGACGATGCCAGGTGTCCCACAGCACCACAGCGCCAACACACCTTTGGTTGTCCCACATAAAAAACATAGCCATTGCAGGCGCCCAGCCGGATTGTAGAGGGCAGGTGCCTTAAGCCTCCATTTACATTGTCCAGTAGCAAGCGAACCTCGAATTTCCTTGCTCCTGTTTTTATACCGTCAACATCTCTAACCTCAGTTCCATGGTGGACGGTGCAGTACTGGTTAAGCCAGGTGTGAATGTCCTCTGTCTTTGCCAGTTCCGAGAACATAACAACATGCACCGTTTTCCTCTCTCTCTGTGTCAGAGGCTGCAAGTCGATCTTCTCAAGGGCAGGAACTTTCCCTCTTTTTGCCTCAAACACATCCACACATTGTTCAAACAGAGAATAGGTAGCAAAAACAACCTCAAAAGCTTTCTGACCTGGGAGAGCGAAGATGAAATCCAAGTGCCGAGGTTCAAAGCCAAGTTCCTTCTGCAACACTTTTCTGCTGAACTGCATACAATCCATGAAGACGTCATCCAAAAGCTCAAAACTCACAGCATTCTTGCGGGATCCAAAAGTTGCCATTTCGTGAACTGCAAAACAAACACTGCTTCCACAAAACAAGAAAACAATCCAACTACTCCACCTACAGGCTGATCAAGGTATCTCCCCTGCCAGGTAAGTATGAGCTGTACAAACCCCTGCAAGCGGCTCGCACCCACAGCACAAAGTGCGCAGCCTAGGCCAGCTCCTCGCCCCGCACACCACCGCCTCCTGCTGGGCCCACTCTTTCGCACACTCACAAGCCACACTAACACTCAAAAGGGTGGGCAAAACGAGAAAACGAGCGCGCCGTTTCCTACACATTCGCAGCATGTCCCGGGACACATTCGCAGCATGTCCCGGGACGCAATTCGGCCTCATTTTCATAACACCAGCCCAGCAGATCGCTACGCAAGCTCACGTCGTGCGCCTGCCACACACCGAACAAACACCGGAGCCTTTTCAGCAATTTCCAAAAAACGGGCCTGCTCGCCTGCCCACAAGGCTCCGTCTCTTACCCGCTCTCTTCTGTGCTGTTCTCTCGGCACCGCTGCAGCGCACACAACTCCTGGAGCGCGGGGAGAAAGTTTCCACGCTCCGCCGCAGGGAAGGCTCGCTCCGTGCGCACACGTCCTTTCAATGCCAGTTCAACAAGTGCTCCGCATTAGCAGCAGCGGGGCTCCGGCGTGTCGCACCTCACCTCACCTCGCATAGCCCCCTCCTTGAATGTCTGGCGCTGGGCATGCCCCGCTCTCCTCCACCTTATCTTGTCATGTGTGACCACCGACAATGGCCACAATGCCGGGGAATGGCACCTGTAAAGTGTTAATTGGGGCACAGGAACAGCCCGTCTCGTCTCGGGGGCCGGCTTCAAAGACAATACAGCAAACACAGCGGGGCGGGGGAAGTAGACGACACGACACATGCAGGTACATTCAGCTCCGGCGGGAACGAGTCATTTGTCGGTCTTTTCAAGTGCTGGGAGCCGAGTAATCCGTCGCTTGTATCGTTTCTCTCCGATGACTAGATCTCACCCTGCGACTCTCGACTGGGCTCACCCACGGCAGCCCAGCAGGTGTGAGCCTAGCCGGCACCTGGATGGGCGATTCCCCCCGGAAAAGCTCAGGTTGCTGCTGCTCCTGCAAGAGGTGTGACTGGGACCAGAAGGGAGCGCTCACCCTGCGGTCTGTGTGGCTTTCTTATGCCCCAGCATCCTGATGGCGACACTCTGCTGCTCAAACAGGCGCCGTTCTTCGGGGGAGGCATAAAACCGAGATCCCAACCCTCCTTGGCCATTATGAAATCCCAGGGCGTCTCTCAAAAAGAGACGCCGGGGGTGTCACTCTGGTGTTTGTGTTCCCCTTTACCAATCAGTCGGGTTCTCCTCCTAATCCCCGTCTCATATGTAACAATCAATGACGAGGCCCCCCTGTCCCGCGATATTGTACTTGTCTCCTGGCCACTGGCTGGCGCCGTGAGATTTAGTACTCGCGCAAGAGACCGGGGGCAGAGCGCGAACGCGGTCCCCCGCCCCCCACAAAGTGTGTGCTCCAGGTTCCCTCTCGGGACTCTGCATCACAGCGGAAAGGCAGCGAGAAGGAGCCTCTTGCTCTGACGCCGCAATGCCACAAGAGGGCGGAGACGCCGCGCGCCCGGCCAACGTGTTGGACTGCTGCGCTTTATGTGCTGAAATAAACATGCGACAGCCCAGAAATGTTTTGAGTGCTGTGCACTGTAGGTTTTTGTCTTGTGAAGACTTGCCTTGTGCTCCTCCGAGCAGTTTGTTTGTTCTCCTCCAGTGCGGGACAAGCCAACACAAGGGAGCACATTCGCCAACATCCAGGTACGCAATGCGATTTGGAAAGAAGCTCCTTTCCAAAGAGTTGCACACGAACGATCCTTCAGTCCCGCTCGGGGGGCACGGAGCCCCAGCCACACACAGCTTCAAGTAGCGAGTCAGGCGCCACAGCTTTCACTTGCGGCCACACCACCCTGAATGTGCCTGATCTCATCTGATTTTGGAAGCTAAGCAGGGTTGGGCCTGGTTAGTACTTGGATGGGAGACTGCCTGGGAATACCAGGTGCTGCAAGCTTTTACTCTCTCGGCCAGCAGGGGTCGCCGTTGGTACCGTAGGCTTTGGGAGGAAAACCTGGAGGATGGAAAGGTGATCTATAGCCTCATCTCTAGAGATGTTTTGTTGCTATGGCATGTGTGTGACCCATATAAAAAAAAGTCAGTTTGTAAAACGAATATCGAAGCTGCCTCTAAATCTGCAAATGAAGATGAGTCGATAAACCACTTGTTTTTCATATAACTATACATATGTAGCGGCGAGACTTATTAATAAGACAGAATTAAGTGTTGCGAGCTTTCCCAAATGAGGCCCCATCTCTGTTCATCTCTGTGGTGCAGCCACAGAGAAACTATTCATGCAGGCTGATTTAAGGTTTCCTTTGATAAGGGACAGCTCCCAAAGGGGAATGCACTTAGCTAAGCCTGGCTATCATGATCAATGATCATCCATTGGCGCCTATCTGTCTAGGGAGTGCCAGATGGACATCTGGACTGCATTTCTAAGTGTCAGGATTAAGTGACTCATATCTCACCTTGATCAACCAATCAGGGACTGGTAAGGCCGAGTAACCCACGTGGGACTCTGATGCCCATGGAACTTTCAGCCAATCAATGAGCTGAAGTTCCTCCAGGTAAAAACAGGCAACACAGAGATTCAGTAAGATTCAGAAGGGATTCAGGAGGATTCTGTGGACTGTTCTAAAGGGAATTCAAAGGAGAATTCCAGGGCAGGACGGCCCAGGAGCAGAAGGCTCTCAAGGGCAGGACATTCTCGCAGCGCGCCTCCTGACCATCCTGCGACTCAGCCCGGACAACCACGGAACGGCCAGTGTGTCCGAGTGCCAGAACTTATAGCGGAGTCTAGAGCGGAGGTTGCCAGAGAGTAACCAGAGGATCCACTCGAGGTTAGCACCAGCAGCAAGCCTCGTGATTAGGTCAGAACTGTGGACAGCTGAATCACTATTCAGAACTAACTCTTCATCAGGAACGAACCAGTCCTCTTCCTGACTTGCTGGGACCCACAGTCATCTTTTCTCCTGTGCACAAACTTTGCTAGTTAAAGCCAACAGTGAGCATCAGCAGCGCACCGTCGCAAGCCGCACAGCACAGCCTGGCACCGAGCCAGAGAGCGCGGATTGGACAGCAACAAGCCTGCAACTGTTTCTTTGTGCCCGCAGGAGATCTGAATCCCCAGAAATTGGATGAGTATTCAACTTCAATGCATTACAGCTCGAGAATTCAATTGTTATCCCAACCAGTTGATATCAATTTAATTCCTAAGGGTTATGTACTTGTTTTGAGTATTTAATGTAGAAGTTATAACCAAGTTCATTTACGAAACGGTCTTAATGAATGATATACTGAACGTAAGTCCTCTTGATATATGTAACTCTTTGTAACTGAATGAATATATATCTTTTGTATTCTGATAAACCTCTCGATAAGATCTGTTAGTTTTATATGCATATTCTATGTATTAATAAATGTATCCTCGTGTATTAGTACCTGTGTGTGTGCGTTGTTTGAGTTATATCGCATGGTTGGATTCTAAAGCCATCAAAAGAATCAACTTTGTGATTTACTGCTACAATTAATAATTGTTCCAGTAAATGCCCAAACCCTACAGAACTGGTGCCTTTAGAGAGCCACTACAGTTACATATTTGGCGTCCCTGAGCCGGTTTTCTTACACTGTCAACTTCAAAATCCTCATTCTCACCTATTAGGCTCTCGATGGCTTGGCACCTGAATACCTGTCTGGGTTATCGCCCTACTCCCCACCTCATAACCTTCGCTCTTCTAATTGTGATTTCCTATCTGTCCCCCAGTCCATCTACACTCTATGGGTGACAGGGCCTTCTCCTGTTTTGCCCCAAAGCTCTGGATCTTTATCCCCAAGAATATCAGAGAGTCACCTTCTCTAAACTCCTTCAAATCCAGACTCAAAACCCTCTTCTTTAGAAGAGCCTTTAATGAACTATTCTTTACCCCTCTGTTCCTACTGTATTTAATACCACCATCTATTGTCTCCTCTAACTGTGTATTCTCATGCTGCTTATCTTGTGTATTTTTTTAACTTTATTGTTGTCATTCTGTAAAGCTCTTTGAAAAGCCACCTTTAAAAGCGCTATATAATGTAAAGATTATTATTATTATTAATAATGAACAGTGCATTTAACACTGAGCACATGCGGTCCTTCTTTGCAAAGGATTGCAAAGGTTGGGAATTAGCTTTTCACTCGTGTTGTTGAAGACCGTATCCTGGCTTTGTTGCAGGAAATGTCTGGATGCCATCACCCGATCAAGGAGAGGATCAGGGTTTTGGGAAGTCTTTTTGATGCCTGACACTGTGGGTTTCCTGGTTGTAACGGGTGTCATTCTGGACCTAAACAACAGAGAACACCGTTGAAATCGCTGAACTGCCTAGTGGACACTTTGTCGCCTTCTTCTGACCTGTATTTAATGCAATTCTCTGAAAACGTGGCACGTTATACAGATGCAGCCATTCAAAGTGCGGTGTACAGACACATACTGGAGTTAATTGGCTATGGCGTCGCACATCGTGACGCGCGATGAAGCAAAATACTGCGGTACATGATTGGTTGACTGAAAGGGGCACTCGTGGTCCGTTGGTCGGTTGTAGAAAGATTTACAGTAAATGTCTTAACTGTGCCTGTTTAAGTATTGAATATTTATATGGAATTTTACCACTGAAGGGAAATCTTAGTACCTGAGCATAAAAAGAATAGGAGCATACTGTAATGCGTGCGAAGGCCATAAACGATATTAATTTTGGAACTTAAACATACAGTATATGGCTGGTCTCGGTACTTTAAAGAAAACATACACACCAGTATTCCATTTCTCCCTAAACATTTTAAGCATCGAAGTCTTTAACTAACGTCATACCGGAGTCAACAAGCATACTTTTAGAATTTGATTAAAAGGGAATATAATATGGAATCGCGTATCTAAAGAAATTAATAACGATATATTCATGTACCGCAACACAAGAATAGTACACGCTGTACATTGTCTGTTGATAATGTTTCTGTAGTGCTTTTTCAGCACTCTCCATGTGACCTTGCTGGTGGCGCAGTGGGTTAGGTTCTTGACTCCTATGTCACCTTGTCTGTGATCAAATCGTGCTGGAGCCATGACTTGTTTTTTAACAAACATTTCTTTGAAAAAATGAAATGTTTCCCTGAGTCAGAGATTAAATAAAACCTCACTCGCACCAAACAAATTTATATTTCTAAATATCACAACATGATCGAATTTAAGTCATTTTAATAACAATGAATAGTCACCTAGGCGTTACAATATAAACATTTATATTGATTTAAATCGCATTTTGATTTAAATTGCAAACACGTGTTTAAATATATGTGTTTTTTTGATTCACAATCAGACAAATGCAACATAAATTGATATTTTTGTCTTCTAAGTATCTTAATAAATTTTCAGCATAGCTTTCTCCCCGTTTAGATTTATTTTTCTTGGGATCTTGGGATCAAACGTGGAAAGATTAGATTGTAATCGTTTTTATTTTTTAAATACATTTTAGAAAAGTGTAATCTATACTAAAAAGCTGTACACCACCTGCTATAAAGATACATATTGTAATACTTTTGGGTTCAGATAGGACAGACACAAGAACTCAGACTAAAATCAAAGTCTGTTAAAGCTTTGATTTTATATATCACCTTTAAAAGTGGCATCTCAAAGCAAATACCCAACACTGATTGTACCCATCTGTCATGCTAATAAAGCACCTTGAATTGAATTGAATTGAGAGAGGGGGGGGAAGGGCGAGCGAGAGAAAGAGCGAGAGAGCACAGCCAGGACAGACAAGCATCGCATATCTAAGGAAATAGCAGTTTAACCTTGTTCATGCACAAACAGTGGCATGTTACATTATTAATTTGGGTGTCTCCTCTTGCCAGAAAGCTATAAATTGCATTTTGAGTGCGGTTTTTGACTTTTTTTAAATTGCAACCCATAAATAAAACTGATACTGTTTAGACTTCTAATTATTTTAAACTGTATTACAGGAGCACAATGCACAATACAACGTAAATTGCATAAATGCACTTGGAATCTGTCCAAGCCCTACTTTGTCAGGCATTTTCTTTTATTGTAACGGACATAAAACCTCCCTTGCTTTTAACAGATTTTCATACGAAACTACGAAAATTATTTAAACTTATCATTCAACAGAGCTCGAAATATCACAAGTATCCTCAAGAGCACAGACTGTATTAAAAGTATGCTAGTGACAAACTAGTATACTTTAGATATTTTTTTCTGAACGGGGGAAAATCTGATCATGTTTCTCTATAACAATAATAAAAAACATTATTTTACATATCACCTTTATGTGATATCACCTTAAGGACAGCACATACAAGGGTTAATTGCACAATGGACCGCGCAAAGAAATTTAAAATAGTCTTCTTTAGGTGTGAGGGCAGGAGTGGATCGCAACAGGCATAATCAACAAATTAGGAAAACAAAGAACAGGACAGGTGAGACGTGTATCCAGAATGCGAGTGATCAGAAAAAGGAACAGCTGTTACACCCAGGTTTTACGCTCTCTCTACGCTCTCTCTCTCTAATCTAAGTGGTGAGAAAGCTGTGCTCAATTATAATTAAGGGACTTTAAAGTAAAAAGAGATGCTTCATATTGCTTGACTAATTTTAAAAACTAAGTTATAAATGCAGATGCTCTCTCTTAATATCTCATATCTAATATCTTTTGAGGCTGTACAGTATGCATTACAATATAAACATTTACTGTCAACCTTTAAATCAACAATTGATTTAAAGACAATCTGTCAAAGCGCAAGGAAACCTATTACTTGATTCTTATGGACTCCCAGTCCCGCCAGGGGTTAAAAAATAACATGGAATCGTGTATCTAAAGAAATAACAGAATACAGTTACTATGAACTATGTTCATGCACCAACAATAGCATGTTACATTATTAATTTGGGGGTCTCCTCTTGCTAGAAAGTGCTAAATTGCATTTTGCCTCAACACTCCATACTCAACAACGATAATTCACAAACAGCCAGAACATGTAACTCCACATTCCCAAATAGACCTCATTTCCATAGCCCCACCCCTTATGCACACCCAACATCCCTCCCCTGTTCTCTCTCTCTGCTGGCGTTAGCAAAGTCATGTATTTTAAAAATCTTAAGATTTCTTTATTTATGTCTTTAGTGGTTTCATTAGTGACAAAGGCCAAACTTTCTTGGAAAAATGTCTTTTATGTAAACCATGTTTGCTATTAATTCATTTAGGGCTAGAATATGTTCATTGTCTTCCAACGAAAGAAGGGTTCCTTCAAAACATTAAATATATATACATACTGTATACAGTACAGTTTGCATACGTTAATATGTTTATGTTCCTAAATCAATCTCTTGAGCATGTGAAAGGCATGGTGAATCGATTCTCAAAAATTACTGTACTTTGCATGATTGGAAACCAATGCGTGATTGCGAAATGCTGTGGTGTTACTTTAACAAAGACCGTCAATGAAAAAAATAATGTGGACCATGGCAATACTTTGAGTTTACAGCTTGTCCAAGGTCATTCATTATTAATACTATTAGTAATATTTTCGTTAAAGACTTTGATGGCGACAGCTCAAACATGAGAGGTTGAGCTTTATTAGCTCACCTTGCGGAAATTCCGGATACCATTATTTTGCTTGCGGTATTATAGGAGAATTTACGGAAACTCACGGTAGAATGCATAAAGCGCACCGCAAAATAATTTTGAATGGCTGCATCTGTATCTGTGCAACCTTTATGGAGGGTGACCACACTCATAAGAATCATAGATTCGATCACAAGCATCTAAAAATGAGCATGAGAAAATGACATCACACTATAAGGCTGAATGGCTCAAATTCTCCTGTTCCTTCTGCAGCAAATGTGTGTTTTTTGCTTCTTAACACTGAGATAGTTGGAGATATTTGGCAGCAGTGGGATTCCAACTAACACCCCCAAAGAGACTAGAGCTTTAATCCACCTCTGAATTAAAAACTGGGTGACTTGTAAGGGTGGTAGGAGAGGAAAGGAATAAATGCTTCTTTTTTGGACAAAGTCTTTATCTACTAAAAGAAGGAAAGAAATATTTGATTATTATTTTTTCACCAGTTGTTTTGATCAAATTATTGTAATGCAGTGCCATATTAAGGTATAATATGTACATGAACGTCATGTCTGAGTCGATGATGGCAGCTGAGTATCGCTGGAGGACAGTTCATCATGAGTGGGCAAGCCTGCATAATGAGGGAGAAGAGATCGGCCTTTCTGACGCAGTGTCCAGTGACACTAACCTTCTGTCCTACTGTTCTCTGCTAATGTAGAGGGTGAATGTTTATTTAGGTGAATGTAAGGTTTCATTCTTGTAAAATATTTCCGAGCACTTTTTTTGTTGCTGAAAATTAATCTTGTGCATTTGAATGAATTCACCTTGTCACCTTATTCTATACATTGTTTCATCAGATTAGAACATTTAGAGAAGCTCAATTGCATTTATGAATTGCATTGTGATAGTATTTCTTTCCGTTTAAATACTTCAGTCAAAAATGTAGAGAAGGTGCTCCTGTTTTCACCATTATAAGAACTGTGATGCACCAGTAATATTTACTCTCATAAAAGTATTGTAATTGTATTGTTCTGTTCTGTTACAATCTTGAGTGACACAAACCTTCTGTTTTACTGCACTACACTTCTCCAGAGGCCAGTTCAGCACACAAGGATCCTCAGTCAAACAAACACTGCAATCGCTTGATAAACGCCATTTCTCATCCTTTCTCTTAGTGTCGGTGCTACTATTGTATGCAAAGGAGGCGACTTGACAATTAAATCTTAAAGAGAGTCTTCATGAAGGTGTGTGTCGGCAAGCTCTCCACTGGCAATTGACTGGGCTTGTGAAGAAACCAATCTCATTCAACAACCATACAAATTGCACAACTTAAGGTACATGAAGCGAAATCCGTGAGCTGATTGACACAAAACAATGTCACTTCACATTATCTGCAAAGTTGTTTTGCTTGTCTGACCACCTCTTCCTACTTTACAGTGAGCACATATATTTCAGTTTCTTTCCCCCATGTGGAGATGTATCCACTGCCAAAACTGCTGTCTGATTATTTAAATTATCTGTAAAACTGTTACATGACTTTATCTAATTGTAAATTTATAAGACGGTCTGTGAGAGCTGTGAATCTGACTGAGAAAAGAATAATGATTTTTTATTCTGCCTGAGAATTTTCCTGAGAATTTTTCCTGAGAATTTTTCTTCTTTTCCAAGTGGTGTTACATCCTCTTCAGATACTCTGCAATGACTGCCAGAGAGAAGAGGAGAGAGAGATGGACAGATAAGAGCACACACAGCAAGAGACACATACGTCTTGATTTACTTTGAAGCAAGTGTTCATTTCTTTTCTGGAACAAGTTGTTTCTGAACTTCAAGAAATTCATACAACTTCTGAAAGATAAAATACAAATCTTGCTTCTCAGGACAGAAGAAATGCTGCAAACAAATGCCAGTGATTTGTGAAAAGCAATGGGAATGTGTCCCTGTGCAGCTGTTAAACAAAGGGCTGATGGGTCAAACGCACTCAGGGACGGGCTTCAGATTGTGATGATGTAAACATAATCTCCGCTAAAAATTGAAGGGATTTCTTCGCAAACCCTCTTGAATGTTGCAGGAAATCTTCGTGTTTTACTTGTGTGCAACTACAACAGGTAAACAAATAAGTACCTAAGTCAATGTCCAAGAAAACCATCTTCACGTGTGGAATTTTTCTTTAACTGGCTGTTGGGAGAATTCATTTATACACCCGTTGTATCCTTAGCAAAAATATTTTAAAATTAGAACACAGATTTGTTGGAGAACTTGACAATCCTTGACAATCATTATTAAATGAGCATTATACAAATGTGCGTTGATATTTTTAATATGTACCTTAATTGTAATATATATATATACACATAATTGCTTTGATATGGATGTTAATTTGAAGGAATTGAGGAAACTATGAAGATACATTTGGGCATCTGCTATTGGTAAAGAGGAAAGAGTACCTTAAGTGTGAAGCTTGCATACACATGAGAGACAAAATCAGTTTAAATTCACTTCATTAAATTGATGGTGTGCTAAATCAATCGTGCATAAAGTGTACATAGCAGAGGATGGTTTCGATCCATCAACCTCTGGGTTATGGGCCCAGCATGCTTCCACTGCGCCACTCTGCTGATAGCTGCCATGTAGCGATTCAACACAACTGCTCTATCTTTGCTTTCTAAAAGTGCGCCAGAGATGAAAAGTCTAAACGGCAAAAGCAGACGTCACTTTGAGCACTTGGTCTTTTATAGTACAAATCATCACCCGCTGCTCTACATGGGCGTGTCTTCAATATCGTTGAGAACCAAACCTTCTGCTTTCCGAGGCAACTGATTCTTTCCTCGTTAATTCCCAAATCTTCAATGAGAATCAGTGAAACGAAAATCAAACACATGTACACACTCGCGTCCTAACCTGAAAGAAAAATCTACACCCACTTTATAATACTGAAAATGATTCAGGAAGTACAGCAAAGTTCTAAAACCAGTGAATGCATCTGCATAAATAAAATGTCATTTTTTCAAAAGTAAAATCTTCAGCTTTGAAAGATTGCCATCCATATATTTTCGTTTTTCTCTTTTTTTACATAACACACTTTCGAGAAACAAACTGTCTTTTAATTAAGGCTTCATTAGAAAATGTGTATCTTGGTTTGCTAAGTTAAAATCGGCACATCCCAGTAGGCAAAAGATGTAGAATATACGACTATTAAATGCATACCTTAGACGTGTAAATGTGCTCCGTAACTGGTCTAGAATGAAATTCTAATATACGAATATCGTTATACGTCAATTAGACATCTATGATTATAGATCATAGACCATACATAAATGGTTGGAGTTCTATTATACGGATACATTTAGAAGACTATTATACATATACAGATCCAGCCATTCAAAATGCGCGGGCGATACCGCATTATTTTCCGGTACGCTGTACGCAGTCTACCGCAAGTTACCGGTAAATACCGCTAGTTACCGTAAATTCTCCTATAATACGACAAGCAAAATAATAGTATCCGGAATTTCCGCAAGGTGGAGCTAATAAAGCTCAACCTCTCATGTTTGAGCTGTGGCCATCAGTCTTTAACAAAGATATTACTAATAGTATTAATAATGAATGACCTTGGACAAGCTGTAAGTGTAAACTCAAAGTATTGCCCTGGTCAACATTCTTTTTTTCATTGACCGTCTTTGTAAAAGTAACACCACAGCATTTTGCAATCACTCATTTGTTTCCAATCATGCAAAGTACAGTAATTCACCATGCCTTTCACATGCTCATAAAAGAGATTGATTTAGGAACATAAACATATTACCGTATGCAAACTGTACTGTATACAGTATGTATATGTATATTTAATGTCTTAACTTTGCCCGTTTAAGTATTGAATATTCATATCTAATTTTACCACTGAAGGGAAATCTTAGTAGCTGAGCATAAAAAGAATAGGAGCATACTGCAACGTGTGTGAAGGCCATAAACGATATTAATTTATGGCCAAATATGAAGACAGTACGTAAAGTTATAATTCAAACGGAATTAAAAACTACACATCCCAGTTACCATGGTGGTGCTTGTGATCATTGCGTTTAACCAACGAAACAGGGCGAAAAATCAGTCACATGACTTTGGGGCAGAGTTTCGAAAGCTTAACATATCAGCAACAAAGCGAAATTTACACGCTAGGCTACCTCAAACTGTCATTTACACGACTGTGTATGTCGCTTAAGCCACTCCTATTTGGCATTTTAGTTATGGAGGCGAGAAGACGCCCCCCCCCCCCCCCTCTCTGGGTGTCTGATTTGCCGCCATCTTTAACCGCTTCGTGTCCGAATGGTAGTAGCTATGCATACGAAATAAAGTTCATCCCAGCTACAAAACATATATTTTTGTGGTAAGAGGGAGCAAAACATCAGTAATTACTGCTATTAATTAGTGTACGATTTATAGTTGAAATCTGAGCCTAAATGTAAAGTTAAAATCTCGACAAAGCAATGTAGGAAATACAGAGAAAAGAAATCCTTTCTGACATCTAAAATCAGTTTCGATCAAGGTCTCTAAAACGAACAAGAAAAAGAGGATTTTCGGAGGGCAATTACGCTGTATTTATATAGGATAAGTGATTTATGAGCAATCTAATTTCTTGTTCGTTTAAAACAGTGAAATGTCAGCTGCAAAAGATCGCACCAGAAACAGCACTGTCTCTGCCTGTCATAGACGTTGTAGCGTCAATGCTTGTTAATAAGACATAATTAAGCGTTGGTATGCTCCTAAAGGAGGCCCCATCTCACCCTCCATCTCTGTGGTGCAGCCACAGAGAAAGAATTCATGCAGGCTGATTTAAGATGTTTTCTTTTGATAAGAAACAAGCTCCCAGACGGGGATGCAATTGGCTAAGCCTGGCTATCATGATCAGCCTGTCAGCTGGTTTGGTGTTCGTGCCGGGAAATTCCAAATCCAAACACAGTGGATAAGTAAACCCCATGTTCTACATTGCGTCTTGAGAATTCAATTGTACCTCAACACAAGTTGTTATCAATTTAATCCATGAGTAATGTATTTACTTCCGAGTTTAGAGTAACAGTGGGTAATAACACTGATTAGCGATTTGGTAACCGAACGATATATATTGACATATATTCTCTGTTGTGTATCTCTTTGTGTTTGAATCTCTTCGAGATTATATACCTTGTATATTGATAACCCTCACAGTAAGGTCTGCCGCTCGTATCCAGGCAGACTAATATATGTTTGGTGCACAGTTTATATTAATAAATGTATCCCGTGTATTGAACCCGTGTGTGTGCGTTGTTAGTTGTTCTGACGATTGATTTTCTAAAAGCCCCAACGAACAACCTCGTGATTACTGCTACAATTAATAATTGTCTCAGTAAACCCATCAAACCACTACAACATGCAGGTACATTCAGCTCCCGCGGGAACGAGTCATTTGTTATTTTCTTTTCAAGTGCAGGGAGCCGAGTAATCCTTTGCTTGTATCGTTTCTCCCCGGTGACTAGATCTCACCCTGCGACTCTCGACTGGGCTCACCCACGGCAGCCCAGCAGGTGTGAGCCTAGCCGGCACCCGGATGGGAGATTCCCCCCGGAAAAGCTCAGGTTGCTGCTGCTCCTGCAAGAGGTGTGACTGGGACCAGTAGGGAGCGCTCACCCTGCGGTCTGATTGGCTTTCTTATGCCCCAGCATCCTGATGGCGACACTCTGCTGCACAAACAGGCGCCGTCCTTCGGGGGAGGCGTAATACCGAGGTCCCGACCCTCCTTGGCCATTAAGAAATCCCAGGGTGTCTCTCAAAAAGAGACGCCGGGGGTGTCACTCTGGTGTTAGTGTTCCCCTTTACCAATCAGTCGGGGTCTCCTCCTAATCCCCGTCTCATATGTAACAATCAATGACGAGGCCCCCCTGTCCCGCGATATTGTACTTGTCTCCTGGCCGCTGGTTGGCGCCGTGAGATATAGTTCTCACGCAAGAGACCGGGGGCAGAGCGCGAACGCGGTCCCCCGCCCCCCACAAAGTGTGCGCTCCAGGTTCCCTCTCGGGGCTCTGCATACAGCGGAAAGGCAGCGAGAAGGAGTCTCTTGCTCTGATGGTGCAAGGCCACAAGAGGGCGGAGGCGCCGCGCGCCCGTCCGACGTGTTGGACTGGTGCGCTTTATGTGCTGAAATAAACACGCGACAGCCCAGAAATGTTTTCAGAGTGCTGTGCACTGGAGGTTTTTGTCTTGTGAAGACTTACCTTGTGCTCCTCCGAGCAGTTTGTTTGTTCTCCTCCAGTGCGGGACAAGCCAACACAAGGGAGCACATTCGCCAACATCCAGGTACGCAATGCGATTTGGAAAGAAGCTCCTTTCCAAAGAGTTGCACACGAACGATCCTTCAGTCCCGCTCGGGGGGCACGGAGCCCCAGCCACACACAGCTTCAAGTAGCGAGTCAGGCGCCATGGCTTTCGCTTGCGGCTACACCACCCTGAACGTGCCTGATCTTGTCTGATCTTGGAAGCTAAGCAGGGTTGGGCCTGGTTAGTACTTGGATGGGAGACTTTCTGGGATTACCAGGTGCTGCAAGCTTCTGTTCTCTCAGCCAGCAGGGGTTGACGTTGGTACCGTAGGCTTTGGGAGGAAAACCTGGAGGATGGAAAGGTGATCTATACAGATGCAGCTATTCAAAATGGGTGAGGTATTTTGCGGCATACCGCGACACACCCACCGGGGCATCACGCATAACTATCCGGCGTCGCCTTGTAAAACCGCCAGGGGGAGCTTAACCTCTCATGTACATCATTTGAGCCTTTAATTTTGAACTGTGTATTACAGCATGTTAATCATCAGTCATTAAAATGTTGGTATATTTTATGAAAGCAAGATTGCTCAGTTGGACAAAAGTACACAACCTACCTTTATCAGAAATATTTATGCATCAAAGCCTTTACTGAAGATATTACTAATAGTATTAATAATGGATGACTTTGGACAAGCTGTATACTCAAAGTATAATTTCTTTAGCACATTTGTACAAGCACTTGGAATCTGTCCAAGCCATACTTTGTCAGGCATTTTGTTTTACTTCAACGGGCATAAAAACTTCCTTGCTTTTAACAGGGCGTTTCATAATTTCTAACTACGAAAATGATTTAAAATGCGACACCTATCATGAAAAGAAAAAAATACACACCAGTATTCCATTTCTCCCTAAACATTGTAAGCTTCGAAGTCTTTAACTAACGTGATACCGGAGTCAACAAGCATACTTTTAGAATTTGATTAAAAGGGAATATAATATGGAATCGCGTATCTCAAGAATTTAATAACGGTATGATTATATCCGTGTACTGCGGCAGGGCTGTGTAGGGCTGTTTCGCCTGGCTGCTTATGTGAGCTGTCTTGTAGCCTACTGGTCTAGGTGTGTGACTACCAACTGGTAGGTTGTGTGTTCAAATCCAGCTGGTGCTGGACCTTTCAGTTTTATTTATTTATTTTTTAATCGCGTAACATAAACATATTACCGTATGCAAACTGTACTGTATACAATATGTATATGTATATTTAATGTCTTAACTGTGCCCGTTTAAGTATTGAATATTCATATCTAATTTTACCACTGAAGGGAAATCTTAACATAAACATACAGTATATAGCTGGTCTCGGTACTTTAAAGAAAAAAATACACACCAGTATTCCATTTCTCCCTAAACATTGTAAGCTTCGAATGAAACCACTAAATAAAGACATAAATATAGAAATCTTAAGATTTGTTTTATTTAATGTTGGTAGCAGGATGAACTGTCAGAGTGTATATTTTGTCGCAAAGTTGCTACAAGATGTTAACAGTGAAAAAGGTATTTAGAAATGAGTTATTTCAACGAGTACATCATCTATCAACAATTACACAGGTTCTGTTTCCATATTGCGGATTTTGGTTAGGTACAGTATTATCAAATCCAGTGGCGCTGTGTGTTACTTTACTGAGTCCCATGTCACATGGTCTGTGATTGAAACCTGTAAAACCGGTTTAATTCGTCACAGCCAGCACTCTTCAGGTGTGAGGGTCTTCTGCTCAGAATGAAACGCTAAAATGTTTGTGTATATTCTAATGGTAGTGGGGGCAGGGTGTGTGGGAACAGGTTTGGTTGAAATTGCATTGGAGATCTATGTTCTTCACACCTGAAACATTTTCTCTGAAAGGATTTTCTTCGCAGTTTAACCGATCTTGTTACAGCATGTTACAGTTTACTATTATTAACCATATTAATTTTAAGTGCTTAATGTAAAATCTTGTAAAAATATATTTTCATTGTTCAAATATACATTAATATACATTAAGTCTGACTATCATATAATAAGTTAAATACAAAACTAAAGAAAAAATGGGGTTAAATATAATTCAAAATATTTTGCTAACAATGTTAACTGTTTATGAATAATAAAATGTATTAACTAAGGAGTAGGATGGCACAGTTGTTAGTATGTTTTTTGTTTTGTTTCTTTTTCATAAATACAACAGTAGTACCTGATGTCTCAGTGGCTTTCAAAATTAAATTATGCATGCAAACCTGTGAACTAGAAAGATAACTAAGATTTTAATACTAATTAAATGACAGCGGGCACTTTCCACCCCCTCTACATTCTCAGAGTAGAACAGACTAACCTTCTAATGAAAGACGGTCCACCCCCCACGGACAGGAAAAGTGCCTACAGGCACTTAAACTTAATATGGTCAGTAACAGTAAACAGTAACATGGTAAGAAGGAGCACGTACAAACGTTTTCGAAATAACCACATGTAAGACTCTGATGCTTAAAATGTTTAGGGAGAAAGTGGAATACTGGTGTGTATTTTTTCTTTAAACTACCAATACCAGCCATACACAGTCTGTAACGTAGGGATTTCTATATGTCTTTATTTAGTGGTTACATTAGTGACAAAGGCTAAACTTTTAGCTTCAGTAACGTGTACATATCTCCCCTTTTTATAAAACGACTTGGTTGAAAACTGTTCCAGAGCCACTGTTGTTTCATCAGTGAAAAGTACATCATGAAATGCCTCTCCCTGTTCAATCCACTGGAAAAAAGAAAAGGAGCATAAAGCTTCTGATGGTCATAAACGATATTCATTTAGGAGCAGCATCAGAGGTATGTTTTTAACTGCACTGCATTGGAGAGAATACCATAGTGTGTTTTTTTTTTTACTCCCTGGCGGAAACTGGCTTCCAGAAGAATCAGTATGGCTCAGAGATTAAATAAAACTTCACAGACATTAACGAAGAGCATAACGCGTGTACTGTATACACTGCAAGTACAACCCAACTCTCTGCAGGAGTGCTGGCTGTGACGAATTGAACCGGTTTCACGGGTATTTTCAAAGTAGGAGGCGAGATTTCCAGCGAAAGACACCCCCCCCCCCTCAAAAACCCAGTAAATACAGTACTTACTAGTTAAAGGCTAGGCTCCCGACTACGGCGAAAGGAACCCTTTTTCATTAGAAGACAATGAACATATTTTAGCCCTGAATGAATTAATAGCAAACATGGTTTACATAAAAGACATTTTTCCAAGAAAGTTTAGCCTTTGTCACTAATGAAACCACTAAATAAAGACATAAATATAAAAATCTTAAGATTTTTAAAATACATGACTTTGCTAAAATTTATTTGAAAATAAAAACAATTACAACCACCAGGGGAGTGAGAGAACAGGGGAGGGATGTTGGTTTTGCATAAAGGGCGGGGCTATGGAAATTAGGTCTGTTTGGGAATGTGTAGTTACATGTTCTGGCTGTTTGTGAATTATCGTTGTTGAGTATAGAGTGTTGAGGTATTGATTTTGTGTAATGCTTCATGTTGAAAATTGAGGTGGATTTTGTTTATGATAAACAGGATAAACTGGGATGGGAGGAAGGTTTGGTTTTGCATAAGGGGCGGGATTATGATAATTGGAGGACTTTGCGAGAGTAAAATGGTTTGATTATTTGATTTTGTATTGTGGTTGTTATCTATGTTTTTGGTTGGTATTATGTTTATATGGTTGTTTTTGTTGGTTGGTTGTTATTATGGTTATTAATAATACGGTCTATAGTTGAAATCTGAGCCTAAATAAAAAGAAAAAGCAAGTGATTAGGTTTATGAGCAATCTAATTACTTATTCGTTTAAAAAGCTATATAAAATAAAGTTTATTATTAATTTGCTGAACATTATTATGCATAAGACAAAGATAACGATCCTGATCAGTTTAGAAATCTGTGAACGCTGTAAGGTTTTTACTTCTTAAACTTTTAAAATACATGTTTTGAATAGAAAGAAATCCTCTTCCTGGTACAGTATGTATAGCAAACCAGCACGTCTTTTTTTCTCCAATCAGAGGGGTGTCAGATGGTGTCAGCCAATCACTATTCTGAAGCCCTACCATAATCTCTGGTATGGGGAGACCCCAGAATTCTGTCCCATAGTTTAGACAGATGATAGATACTTTTATTGATCCTTTGAGTGAAATAAAGTAAATCATTTTCATTTTAGGAAATTATTAAACGCTCGGTTAAAAGCAAAGGAGATTGTCTGTTATAGTGGACATAAAAACAAGAGTTCGCTGGCATTATATCCTGGAAGACACAGACCGGCGCCAGACCGGTAAAATGCCTGATGAACTAGGGATTGGACAGTTTCCAAGTGCTTGTACAATTGATGGAAATATTCAAATAAATGTGCAAAAGAAATAAACAAAATAATCATTTATTTCTTTATCATATTGGCTAGCTAATGTCCTCTCTTTGCTAGTTAGTGGCTGTGTTTCTGCGTTGGGTAGCAACGGGTGACTGTTCTCAGGCGGAAGATGTAAACAGCTTAATGTTCGTGTTAAATAATTTTTAAAAATTAAAATTCATTCTATACAGCAATCACATATTTGGGTACCATTTCATAAAACTTTCATGCTTAAGATGTTTAGGGAGAAATGGAAGACTGGTGTGTATTTTTTCTTTAAACTACCAAGACCAGCCATACACAGTACAGTTTACATACATACAGTAATGTTTATGTTCCTAAATTAATATCGTTTATGACCTTCAGATGCATTATGCTCCTCTTCTTTTTATGCTCAGCTACTAAAATTTCCCTTTAGTGGTAAAATCCATATAAATATTCAAAACTAAGCGGATTAAAATTTGCACAGTAAAGACATTAAATGATTAAATCTTTGCACTACCAACCAATGCACCACGAGTGCCCCTGTCGGTCATTTTGGCCAGCCAATCACTTGCCCTGCGGTACCCTCTGGTGCCCCGCGGTGGCTTGTGGGTAGGTTACCGTACCGCAGGTTTTTACCGCGCATTTTGAATGGCTGCATCTGTAGGCTTCAGTTTGGAAAAGTGCGCTCTTCAGAAGCTACAGAAACCGCTAATGGTTACATAACACTTAATGCAAAAGCAACGTTCAGGTTTGAAAAAGAATATTACTTGCTATGGATACAAACACTGTTACAGGAGGCGTGTTAGGGCTATTTTAGCTTAGATCATCAATTCATCTTACATTTCTACTCCATCTATATCAACAGCGTCATCGCTACTGAGCGCTGAGCCAGGTCCTGGCAATACAATCTTCTTTAGAAAACATTTTTAAAACTATTTCCACTACCATACGTAAAGTAAAAGATTCCGATTGCACGCAACTAATAAATTATCTTTTCCAGGGACGTTGTAGCTAGATGCAAATTACAATCGAAAATATCAGTATCAGCTTTAATATTTTCTTTTGGATCCACAGGACAATCAGCATGAGCCATCAAAGAGCCTGTAGCGGCAAAAAGTTTAAAAGCGCACAAGTGATCTGTCTTTGGTCAAAGGAATTGCTGGAGCAGTAGGACACAGAGCAATATCTAGCAGCTGTAGACGATGTTCGGGGAAGAGATAATTCTGTTTTCAGCACAGGGAGTGAGAATGAGCTCAGTCCGGCTCCCAGCAGAATCCATTCTGGTTTGGTTACTGTCAGACTGTGCGTCTGAGGCTCTTTGGATCGCAACGTGAAAAAAAAAGAATAAAAAACATTTGCTCACATCTTGTGATTTCCACGAGAGGAAGAGAAGATATCACTTTAAAAAAATCAGAACTGAAGATTTGGATCCGGGACCTCATACTTGTCAAATGATTAAAATAATAATTATGAAAATATCAGGCTGTGTTTCTGCAACATATCGTGCACAGTATGCCATTTTTTTCTAAAAATACAGTAGATTGTACTTAATAAAAATGTACAATTCACCGCTGGTATAAACAGATGTGTGCTGTGTTTGCCTTTGTAAGGATTTGTTTAAAAAATAAGTTCACAATAAGATAGAAAAACACAGAAAGCACAAACGTAATAATATAATGATACAAAATCAATACCAAATCATAAAGCCAATTAAGTACCTATCCTTTGAAAACAGTGACATTTGTATCTACTTTTGAATTACAAATCAGACAGCGTAGTCCCTTAATTCAAAGATAAGATATTTGCCAAAACAAGACAACCAGATGTTAGCTGAATTCGGAACAAGAGCCTCTGCTTCATCGTTTATTGAGCTTTTGATCAACGTCTGAGTGAAAAAGATTCGCTATTTTAACTATTTGATTAAAGTTCACAAAAGCACCTTTCTTCGAGCTGGAGTCAAAACTGCGACTTAAGGATTCCTAACTGTTTCTAATACAGTCAACCGCGCTACCAACTGAGCTATCGAAAGGATTTAAAACGCTCCTCTCTGGCACATATTGCCCAATGTAGTGAAATGTTCCGGGTACTTAAATTCCAGTTCGACATCAAGTTTCCAACTCGTTTCCTTAGTCTTGTTTACCTTGAATTTGAGCCACAAACCAGGATTCTACTGTATAATCTTCCGGGGATGTTACAAAATGTTTGATGGGGCGTCAATCATTACAGGCGGAAATTCACTCCTTTTTTTTTCTCGAGGCATCATATTAAACATTTCATTTGGATCGAGAAGAGGATCACCATGAGAGACAGAACAAACTGTTTGATTCCATCTTTATTGGGAACTCATAACTGAGCTCTCACTATCGCATACAGCTAATGCATGTAAAGCCTTCAGTATGCGATAGTGAGAGCTCAGTTATGCCAGGGAGTGGGAGTGAAGAGAACTGAACTGAAATTTAGTAAATTCATATTTAAATAGAGTGTAAAACATCAAAGTGTTCTGTCACTTAAAACTTATTACAACACTACCAGGAGTGGAGATTGAACCCACGTGGACATTTGTCCATTGGATCTTAAGTCCAACGCCTTAACCACTCGGCCATCCTGGTCTACAGCAATATACTCTTCAGTTGTTTAACATTTAAATATGATTCAACAATTAAAAAAAATTAAACCACGAAACCTCTTAGAGTTGCGAGAATACTTCCTTTGTGTATAAAATACATTGTGAATGCTTTCTCAGCCTTTACTTTTTCGTTTTTATGACATTTTTTTTACCAAGCACGAATATTCTTTTGTCCATATCTTCCCAATGGAAGCACAGAACGCCGTCAAACCAAATGCATTTTAAAGACCAAGACTTGTGGATATTTCCACAGCCTCTACATCAAACTATCAGTGGGCTAATTATCTTTTTTTAAACCTCCGGTTTTTCATCGATGCGTAATTACGCACTTACTGGAACCCGGAGGACCGCTGTGTGCACACGTTCACAACGCGAAAAATACTGTTCGATACGGCTTCGTGCGAAAAACCCATATATGACCTTAGGAAGCAGAACAGTGCAGTCTCCAATTACCCAGACTGTAAGCACAGGAATAAAGCTATGTTTGATTTCTGAAACCCTTCAATTACGCCCTGTTTTCATTCAGGTAAGGGTCAACTATATTGACAATACTACTGACAGCAGGAAGATTAAAATATTCTTTACTCAGCAGCTCATTAAAAACAGCTCCCATGATGTTCAAACCGATTTTTTACACAGAACACTGACACAGCTTTGCGTTCTGAATCTCTTTTTCTCGTGCTTTTATTTAATATGGCACAATGCACTGGGATAGGGGTATTCTGTTCACAAACCAATAGCATTTAAATCACAGTACCCACAATGCTGCAAGTAAGTGTTTTGCACACTAAGCAGGTCTTCTGACATTTCCCAGCTTTGTTTTGGGTTGTGGAACCTTTATTTTTTATGATTTTCTGAAGATAACACTACAGGTATACACTGGGATAGGTGGGTCTTTTTCATGGCTCAATAGTAATTAAAATACAACAGCCACACTGCTGAAACCATATATTTTACGCACCAGACAGGGCCCCTAACCTCATACAACCTTGCTGTGGCTGTGGCCTCTTTCTTTATTTTTTTTATGATTTTCTGAAAGTAACACTACAGGTAATACAATGGGACAGGTAGGTCTTCTTCATGGCTCAATAGTGTAGTGGTTTGATGGGTTTACTGAGACAATTATTAATTGTAACAGTAATCAGGAGGTTGTTCGTTGTAGCTTTTAGAAAATCAACCGTCAGAACAACTAACAACGCACACACACGGGTTCAATACACGAGATACATTTATTAATATAAATTGTGCACCAAAGATATACTAGTCTGCCTGGATACGAGCGGCAGACCTTACTGTGAGGGTTATCAATATACAAGGTATATAATCTCGAAGAGATGCAAACACAAAGAGATACACAACAGAGAATATATGTCAATATATATCGTTCAGTTATCAAATCGCTAATCAGTGTTATTACCCACTGTTACTCTAAACTCTAAACTCGGAAGTAAATACATTACTCATGAATTAAATTGATAACAACTTGTGTTGAGGTATAATTGAATGACGCAATATAGAACATGGGGTTTACTTATCCACTGTGTATGGATTTGGAATCTCCCGGCACGAACACCAAACCAGCTGACAGGCTCTGTTGCAGCCTCTGTTGCAGCGGTTGTCCAATGGGCGTTGTGTCGGCGTTCTCTGGCTACCGGCCAACCAGTCAAGGTGCAGCTCGGAGTAGGACGGGCGGAGAAATCTGACTGCGGCGCGCAGGGCAGTCGTTGCTCCGAGGGGATCTACCAGCAGTCCGGCTGGCTAGTAGAAAGTCTCTATGCACAGAGTGTGACCGCGAGTCCTCACAAGTCACTCTTTTGCCTGGGAAGAAGCTGGTTCGTTCCCGGTCCAGCGCTGCTTCTGAATAAGCTATTCAGCTTGTCGACGAGGGTCCAACTGTAGGCTGCTGTTGATCAAGCGGAGCATTCACGTTGGTAGAATTCTGAGTACGTACGGGATCCTCGGCCTCGCGCTTAGAACAAAGTCCAAGTCCTTTTGCAGACAACAGCAGTTGTCACGTGATTGTCTCTGAGGATGCGCGAAAATGGCCAAGGAGAGCCCCGATCTGAGCTTGCGCTCCCTTTTTGACCAAGACCCAGATGTGTGCTGATTGGTTGAGAGTTTGGCGGGCATTGGAGACCCACGTGGTATTACCACGCCCTACCAGTCCCTGATTGGTTGGTCAAGATGAGCTATAAGTCACTTACTCTTGACACTTAGGAATGCAGTCCAGATGTCCATTCGGCACTCCCTAGACTGATAGGCGCCAATGGATGACCATTGATCATGATAGCCAGGCTTAGCTAAGTGCATCCCCGTCTGGGAGCTTGTTCCTTATCAAAAGAAAACATCTTAAATCAGCCTGCATGAATACTTTCTCTGCAGCTGCACCACAGAGATGGAGAGTGAGATGGGGCCTCATTTAGGACAGCATACCAACGCTTAATTCTGTCTTATTAACAAGCATTGCCGCTACAATAGCAATTCAAATACAACAGCCACACTGCTGAAACCATATGTTTTACACACCAGACACGCCCCCTAATCTTATACAACCTTGCTTTGGCTGTGACCCCTTTCTTTATTTTTTTATGATTTTCTGAAGGTAACACTACAGGTAATACAGTGGGATAGGTGGGTCTTCTTCATGGCTCAATAGCAATTCAAATACAACAGCCACACTGCTGAAACCATATGTTTTACACACCAGACAGGCCCCCTAACCTTATACAACCTTGCTGTGGCTGTGGCCCCTTTATTTATTTTGTAATGATTTTTTCAATATGGCACCATTAGACAGCCGGTACATGGGGATAGGGGGGTGGTATTCACGAGTCAATAGCTCTTCAAGCACAACAGCCACAGTGCTGCAACCAGGTGTTTTACACACCAGACAGCTCCCCTAACCTTATACAACCTTGCTTTGAGTTGTGGAACATTTCTTTATTTTTTAATGATTTTTTTACTGTAATCAAGTGTTGTGCTCATTAATAATAATAATAATAATAATAATAATTGCTTACACTTATATAGCGCTTTTCTGGACAGTCCACTCAAAGCACTTTACAGGTAATGGGGACTCCCCTCCACCACCACCAATGTGCAGCATCCACCTGGATGATGCGACGGCAGCCATAGTGCGCCAGAACACTCACCACTATCAGTGAGGAGGAGAGAAGAGAAATGTAGCCAATTCAAAGAGGGGGATTATTAGGAGGCCATGATTAGTAAGGGCCAATGGGGAAATTTGGCCAGGACGCCGGGGTTACACCCCTACTCTTTACAAGAAACGCCATGGGATTTGTAATGACCACAGAGAGTCAGGACCTCAGTTTTACATCTCATTCGAAGGAAGGTGCCTGTTTACAGTATAGTGTCCCCGTCACTATACTGGGGCATTAGGACCCACATGGACCGCAGGGTGAGCGCCCCCTGCTGGCCCCACTAGCACCTCTTCCCGCAGGAACCTTAGTTTTTCCCAGGAGGTCTACCATCCAGGTACTGACCAGGCTCCCACCTGCTTAGCTTCAGTGGGTTGCCAGTTGTGAGTTGCAGGGTGATATGGCTGCTGGCCATAATCAGCAGCCTTCAGTACTGAAGCAGGTGTGAGCCTGGTCAGTACCTGGATGGGAGACCTCCTGGGAAAAACTAAGGTTGCTGCTGGAAGAGGTGCTAGTGGGGCCAGCACCACCATTAGGCAGGCCTCCTGACCTTTCACAGTCATGCTTTGTTGTGTGAAACTTTAATTATCTTTTTAGGATTTTTTGAACATGGCAACTTCCACCGAGATGGGTGGGGGGTGTCGGGGTGCTCTTCAATAGCTTTTTCATCTATACACACAAACGGATGTAACCAAGACACTCAGAACCTGTCACGCAGGGGCTGACTGCTGAGGATAGGGATCCAATGCGGTGCCCTTGGTAGGGTTGGCGCGAGACGCAGGCCTAGTCGGAGTAAACAGGCAGGGGTCCGAGTCCGGGAAGGCGGATGTCGAAGAAAACTCAGTCTTCACTCAGGTTGGGAGATTGTCAACAGAGATCTTTAATACAATCAGCTGAAGGGGAGCATATCACAGAGAAAGGGTTTCCCCTAGCACTCAAGACATGCTCACTGGACTGAAGTTATACTTTCCTTTTTTAAACATTAAAAGTAGGCAATACTTTATCATATCAAAGGAACATACAGGGAAAGGTGCAGTGTCAGAAGTCAAACAAACAGGACAGGGGGGTGCCATTTGGCATCCTACAATCTGTTTCAATTTTCTCTGGTTGAATGGGTGTGAGGAATCACAGGCTTTAGTTTGCACCTAAGACAGGGATCTTAGGTGCGAACAGAAAACCTTTCCCACGCATAGTCACTGTCCTGACCTTTTGACTCGGTCTTCCACATGTAGCACAGGCGTAGGCACAGAATCGACAGGCGAAAGTGTAGTCGAGGGACTGGCAGGGGTCGGAGTCCGGGAAGGCGTAGAAGTTGCGTCGGTGTGGATTCAGAAGGCAGAGGCGTAAACGAAGAGACAGGCTGGGGTCAGGATCCGAGAAAGCGTTAAACAGGCGAAGGTACAAAATCGAGTGGCTAAAGCTGTAGTGGGAAAGCGGGGTCGAGGTCCAGGGGAGAAGTCGTAGTAAGGCAAAGGTGTAGTTAGTACGTAAGCTCCTGGAGAGAATCTCAATCGTGAGCAATGACCGGGGGGCAGATGAGGGTTTAAGCAGAGGAATGATTGACACGTGCACGTTTGGTACGGGGAGAGCTCGTAGGAATGCGGGAGCACTTGCCTGCGTGAGGGAGATTCGTGGCAAAACCAACAGAATCAACCTGAACTCACAGAAAAACAAGAATGCCCCCGAGACACCTGCACCCCCCCCGGACCACTCTGGTATCAACACCCCCAAACCCATCCATACCAGCTAACAAGACTCAGAATCGGTGCAACCCTCCAACCTGGACCAAGAGCAGGATGGGACAAGAACCTGCACCACACTACGCACCCCTCATCCAGAGCAGCAGGACAGCCAGACCACAGACAGCACCATCATGTAACCCCCCTGTTCATTCCAACAGAAAAGCCGAACTGACCCCCACCAGCATGGCGACGCTGCAGCTCTGGTCACACCAGCAGGCCCAATGGGCTCCGAGCTGGGGGACATACAGATGCAGCCATTCAAAATGCGTGGGCGATACCGCATTATTTTCCGGTACGCTGTACGCAGTCTACCGCAAGTTACCGGTAAATACCGCTAGTTACCGTAAATTCTCCTATAATATGACAAGCAAAATAATAGTATCCGGAATTTTGGCAAGGTGGAGCTAATAAAGCTCAACCTCTCATGTTTGAGCTGTGGCCATCAAAGTCTTTAACGAAGATATTACTAATAGTATTAATAATGAATGACCTTGGACAAGCTGTAAGTGTAAACTCAAAGTATTGCCCTGGTTAACATTCTTTTTTTCATTGACCGTCTTTGTAAAAGTAACACCACAGCATTTTGCAATCACGCATTTGTTTCCAATCATGCAAAGTACAGTAATTTTTGAGAATCGATTCACCATGCCTTTCACATGCTCATAAAAGAGATTGATTTAGGAACATAAACATATTACTGTATGAAAACTGTACTGTATACAGTATGTATATGTATATTTAATGTCTTAACTGTGCCCGTTTAAGTATTGAATATTCATATCTAATTTTACCACTGAAGGGAAATCTTAGTAGCTGAGCATAAAAAGAATAGGAGCATACTGCAACGCGTGTGAAGGCCATAAACGATATTAATTTTGGAACATAAACATACATTATATGGCTGGTCTCGGTACTTTAAAGAAAACATACACGAAACATGGTTTCATTATGACCAGAATCGGTCTTGAGATATTTTTAACTTGATTTACAGTATTTGAGAGGTATGTCTTAACACCGATACTACAGTACGTAAATACTGCTCACGTATATGTTTCTAGGTTTATATTATGCATTTCATACGGTCAAATTACTTTTGAGCAACTAATATGAAGCGCGAAACGGTATGCCCAGGGCGTTTTAGTTTCATTTTACTGGGACTCTGCTTTAACAATGTCGCCGTGGATTGATTAGAGATATCAAGTACATACAAGTCATTTTTTAAATGTTGTAGTTTGTCTTGTAAAAATGTTACGAGTACATCATCTATCAACAATTACACAGGTTCTGTTTCCATATTCCGGATTTTGGTTACGTAATATTATTTTCTAGATTTCACGTTGTGAATATATGATTTGGGCAAACAGACCCGCAAAGAAGTACATTATGGGTTGTTGGTTTTTTTTTCGCAGTTTTATCTAGAACAAGCGATGCTTAAACCTTTGTCTGATTCTTGTGAAACTATCCACACGACAGTTACAGTACCTAGGAGTTGACTTCAGTGATGTCACTGATGGGATGTTTCTAAAAATCCATCCTCTGTAAAACGTCTTCTCTAGTTGTCCTGCATATGTATTCGCTAATGAAGCTGTGTGTTCTGAGCCTGGATCTCTACATTTCTGTATGAACCAGCTTAGAGGGCTAAAGACAGCTTGTGTTTAAATTGAGTGTAAGGCAATTTATGCTTCTAAAGTCATGGTCAGCATTTATTATTGTACTGTGCTGTAAACTTGTTCTGTGCCTAGTCACATTATTTTATAGCGTTTTTATAGCGTTATCAAATCCGGTGACGCTGTGTGTTAGTTTCCTGACTCCCATGTCACATGGTCTGTGATTGAAACCTGTGAAACCGGTTTAATTCGTCACAGCCAGCACTCCGGCAGAGAGGGACTCGTAAAGTAGAAGCAGGCGAGATTTCCAGCGAAAGACACCTCCCCCTCCCCCCCCCACCCTCATACGATTCAAATTGTATTACAGCATTGTAATTACACATTGTAATTGTATTACACATTGTACACATGCTTAAAAGAGAAGAGAGAAAATGCAAGCCTTCTTCAGGTGTGAGGGTCTTCTGCTCAGAATGAAATGCTAAAATGTAATGTAGGCTCTGAATGGGTTCAATTATGATTTGGGCTTGATTAAGGTCGCTGCCTTTCATCTAAAACCCTACTTGAATCCTTCTAAACTAAAAATCAGTGTTAGTGAGTTCTAAATAAAGAGGTAGCTAGGTAACAGTGAAACGGGCGGACAGTCTGGGGAGATCGCCCGTTTTCCACGTAAATAGTTCCCTGGTTCCGCACCCCTTGGTGTTTCTCTCTCTCTCTCTCGGGTCACCTGATCATTAGCTCGAAAGATTTCAGTGCTTTGTGTATATTCTAATGGTAGTGGGGGCAGGGTGTGTGGGAACAGGTTTTTGTTGAAATTGCATTTGAGATCTATGTTCTTCACACCTGAAACATTTTCTCTGAAAGCATTTTCTTCGCAGTTTAACCGATCTTGTTACAGCACGTTACAGTTTACTATTATTAACCATATTAATTTTAAGTGCTTAATGCCATTTTTTTGACCATGCACGAATATTCTTAAGTCCATATCTTCACAAGGGAATCAGTGCGAATTGCAATACTAATTAAATTAAAACTACTAACTACTAACTAATACTAGCTAATTAAAACAAACCAGAAACGTGTTGTTCTGTCTAATGACATTACATTAATTTTGTTACGTTATACATTTTAGAAACGTTTCATCCATACAAACACCACAAAACTATTTTCGATTGTATTTCTGAATAGTATGTTACACTTAGTTCACTGTTTTAAAAACATCTAATTAAGAAAGTTAGGTGTTAGCATAAACTATTAGCAATCAATAATATAAGAATTTAGCACTGTAATAAGCTGTTGCACTTTCCCCCGCATCTTGTAAAAATATATTTTCATTGTTCAAATATACATTAAGTCTGACTATCATATAATAAGTTAAATACAAAACTAAAGAAAAAATAGGGTTAAATATAATTCAAAATATTTTGCTAACAATGTTAACTGTTTATGAATAATAAAATGTATTAACTAAGGAGTAGGATGGCACAGTTGTTAGTATGTTTTTTGTTTTGTTTCTTTTTCATAAATACAACAGTTGTACCTGATGTCTCAGTGGCTTTCAAAATTAAATTATGCATGCAAACCTGTGAACTAAAAAGATAACTAAGATATCCATCCATTTATAATGGTGGCAAAGTGGTTAGCATTGCTATCTTGCAGCACTGGGGTCCTAGGTTCAATTCCTGCCATCCTGTGTGTGTGGGGTTTACATGTTCTCTCTGGGTCACATGGTTTTTCTCCATATGTGTGATATGACTCCCTCTCGCACTCCAAAACATACTGGTAAGTTAATTGGTTTATGGGAAAATTGGCCCTGGTGTGTGTGTGTTTGTGTCTGTCTGTCCTGTGATGGACTGGCGCTATGTCCAGGGTGTATTCTGCCTTGTGTCCGTTGCTTACTGGGATAGGCTCCAAATCCTCTGTACTGGATAAAGAGATTAGAAATGGATGGAAGTAAAGGCACTGTGTGGATGGAACTATACACAGTGTTAGAAACCCACTATGAAATGGCAGCATCTCACTGAGAATAAAATATCTCATAGTGCTGGCTTAAGGAAACAGCCTTTCCACTTCTCTTGCACATCAGTATCCATACCTAGTTATTTAAACAAATTGCCTCTAATTATAAACATCTTAATATGCTGGCTCTGTGGATCCGCATCAGCTATGTTTGCCCATTCCTTCAATTCATGTGCATCCAACACACAGTTCAATGCCAGCAACTACACATTATCTAAAATACAATCCTTATTTCAGTATCTATGTAAACATATAGTCTGTTAACTTCATCATCTTCATCAAAAGTATGCCTAACCCCATTAGGAAGTGTTCTTGTTATAAGTGTATTCCTCAGCTTTCCCCAAATTATCTTCTTCTTGCCAACATCTCTAGTCTTTTATCCTGCAATAACTCAGCCAACACTTAAATCTCCAAAAGCTGCTTGTGTTAATTTCTTTAAATCACAAATATCATGTGTAAATACTGGCCATGTAATTCTCTGCATTGTGGAATAATAGTTTATTTTAAAGGGAACTAGAGAAACTAAGAACTAGAGAAATCAAGAAAGGCTTTTTTTCTAGAATTAATAAATGCACATCCTGTTCACTGGGGAAATTAAATCCACACTGAGCAATCTTCAATATGTTCAGAATATGACAGCAAGAATCCTATCAGGGATGCATTATACCTGTTTTCAAGTCCTTGCAATGGTTACCTATCAGATTTCGAGTCAACTTCAAAATCCTTATCCTCCTTATATACTGTCCTACAACTGTTATTATTGATCACCGAATTATTGTACTTGACATGACTTCATTCAGCCTTTCTTGAACGTCTATGACAGGCAGAGAGAGTGCTGTTTCTGGTGCGATCTTTTGCAGCTGACATTTCACTGTTTTAAACGAACAAGAAATTAGATTGCTCATAAATCAGTTATTCTATATAAACACAGCGTAATTGCCCTCCGAAAATCCTCTTTTTCTTGTTCGTTTTAGAGACCTTGATCGAAATTGATTTTAGATGTCAGAAAGGATTTATTTTCTCTGTATTTCCTACATTGCTTTGTGGAGATTTTAACTTTATATCTAACTTTATATCTAGGCTCAGATTTCAACTATAAAACGTACAGTAATTAATAGCAGTAAATACTGATGTTTTGTGCCCTCCTACCACAAAAATATATGTTTTGTAGTTGGGATTAACTTTATTTCGTACGCGTAGCTACTCCGATTCAGACACCGAACAGTTAAAGATGGCGGCAAATCAGACACCCAGAGAGGGGGGGGGCGTCTTCTCGCCTCCATAACTAAAATGCCAAATAGGAGTGGCTTAAGCGACATACACAGTCGTGTAACTGACAGTTTGAGGTAGCCTATCGTGTAAATTTCGCTTTGTTGCTGATAGGTTAAGCTTTTGAAACTCTGCCCCAAAGTCATGTGACTGATTTTTCGCCCTGTTTCGTTGGTTAAACGCAATGATCACAAGCACCACCATGGTAACTGGGATGTGTAGTTTTTAATTCCGTTTGAATTATAACTGTACGTACTGTCTTCATATTTGGCCAGGGCTTTAAAGAGAAGGCACGCCAAAAAATTTCGGTGCCGTCGTCTCCGCTTTAAAGGTACCCCCGTGCTGGAAGAATTTGACCTTGGAACGTTTGCCCAGCGTAGTTATAGTGGACATAAAAACAAGAGTTCGCTGGCATTATATCCTAGAAGACATAGACCGGCGCCAGACCGGTAAATGCTTGATGAACTAGGGATTGGACAGTTTCCAAGTGCTTGTACAATCGATGGAAATCTTCAAATAAATGTGCAAAAGAAATAAACAAAATAATCATTTATTTCTTTATCATATTGGCTAGCTAATGTCCTCTCTTTGCTAGTTAGTGGCTGTGTTTCTGCGTTGGGTAGCAACGGGTGACTGTTCTCAGGCGGAAGATGTAAACAGCTTAATTTTTGTGTTAAATAATTTTTAAAAATTAAAATTCATTCTATACAGCAATCACTTATTTGGGTATCGTTTCATAAAACTTTCATGCTTAAAATGTTTAGGGAGAAATGGAAGACTGGTGTGTATTTTTTCTTTAAACTATCAAGACCAGCCATACACAGTACAGTTTATGTACATACAGTAATGTTTATGTTCCTAAATTAATATCGTTTATGACCTTCAGATGCGTTATGCTCCTCTTCTTTATATGCTCAGCTACTAAAATTTCCCTTTAGTGGTAAAATTCCATATAAATATTCAAAACTAAGTGGATTGAAACGTGCACAGTAAAGACATTAAATGATTAAATCTTTTCACTACCAACCAATGCACCACGAGTGCCCCTGTCGGTCATTTTGGCCAGCCAATCACTTACCGGTTACTGAACCGCGGGTTTTTAACGCTCATTTTGAATGGCTGCATCTGTATTTCACTTCAGCCTTTCACTCTTGCTTCCTTCCAATGAGGACGGAGCTGCGGGAGAAAGGGCGCTATAGAGGATCGCTGTGGAGAGCTGCTGCTGTGCTTTGACATCTGAGCTCTGTGGAAAATAATCTCAATACAATTCTGAAAAACGCGACTCTCCGAACGCCAGCCGAACAAGTCTCCACAGCCGAAGCGCTGTCTATTTTCAGCTGGCGATAAACCTTTCCTCGATCCTTTGCGGACTTGTAAAACTGTTCCTGATCAGAATAAAAAACGCTCACGCTAATACACAAGCACCCGTGTCTCGCCAAAGCTGACAAATAAACAGACGGACAAGCCGCACTGCACGTGTGAACAGGGGAATGAGCGAGCGAGCGGGGATAGGGCGCCTCCTGCGCTTAAAAGCTTACAGCACCTGGTATTCCCAGGCGGTCTCCCATCCAAGTACTAACCAGGCCCATCCCTGTTTAGCTTCCGAGATCAGACGAGATCAGGCGTGCTCAAGGGGGTGTGGTCGTAAGCGAGAGCAAGGCTCGCTGGCACCCTTCTTATTGAGAGGACAGCTCCGTCACCTCTTTTACGACGCTGCTTTTTTTCCCTTGCGTTTTTCTCTTCTTCCCACGTTCTCTCTCTTCACTGCCTTCGTCCCCGCTCTATTTCACTTCAGCCTTTCACTCTTGCTTCCTTCCAATGAGGACGGAGCTGCGGGAGAAAGGGCGCTATAGAGGATCGCTGTGGAGAGCTGCTGCTGTGCTTTGACATCTGGGCTCTGTGGAAAACGATCTCAGTACAATTCTGAAAAACGCGACTCTCCGAACGCCAGCCGAACAAGTCTCCACAGCCGAAGCGCTGTGTCTCTTTTCAGCTGGCGATAAACCTTTCCTCGATCCTTTGCAGACTTGTAAAACTGTTCCTGATCAGAATAAAAAAAGCTTACGCTAATACACAAGCACCCGTGTCTCGCCAAAGCTGACAAATAAACAGACGGACAAGCCGCACTGCACGTGTGAACAGGGGAATGAGCGAGCGAGCGGGGATAGGGCGCCTCCTGCGCTTAAAAGCTTACAGCACCTGGTATTCCCAGACTGTCTACCATCCAAGTACTAACCAGGCCCATCCCTGTTTAGCTTCCGAGATCAGACGAGATCAGGCGTGCTCAAGGGGGTGTGGCCGTAAGCGAGAGCAAGGCTCGCTGGCACCCTTCTTATTGAGAGGACAGCTCCGTCACCTCTTTTACGACGCTGCTTTTTTTCCCTTGCGTTTTTCTCTTCTTCCCACGTTCTCTCTCTTCACTGCCTTCGTCCCCGCTCTATTTCACTTCAGCCTTTCACTCTTGCTTCCTTCCAATGAGGACGGAGCTGCGGGAGAAAGGGCGCTATAGAGGATCGCTGTGGAGAGCTGCTGCTGTGCTTTGACATCTGAGCCCTGTGGAAAACGATCTCAATACAATTCTGAAAAACGCGACTCTCCGAACGCCAGCCGAACAAGTCTCCACAGCCGAAGCGCTGTGTCTCTTTTCAGCTGGCGATAAACCTTTCCTCGATCCTTTGCGGACTTGTTAAACTGTTCATGATCAGAATAAAAAACGCTCACGCTAATACACAAGCACCCGTGTCTCGCCAAAGCTGACAAATAAACAGAAGGACAAGCTGCACTGCACGTGTGAACAGGGGAATGAGCGAGCGAGCGGGGATAGGGCGCCTCCTGCGCTTAAAAGCTTTCTGAATTCTGAGTACGTACGGGATCCTCGGCCTTGCGCTTATAACAAAGTCCAAGTCCCTTTGCAGACAACAGGAGTTGTCACATGATTGTCTCTGAGGATGTGCGACAATGGCCAAGGAGAGCCCCGATCTGAGCTTGCGCTCACTTTTTGACCAAGACACAGATGTGTGCTGATTGGTTGAGAGTTTGGCGGGCATTGGAGACCCACGTGGTATTACCACGCCCTGCCAGTCCCTGATTGGTTGATCAAGGTGAGATATGAGTCACTTACTCTTGACACTTAGGAATGCAGTCCAGATGTCCATTTGGCACTCCCTAGACAGATAGGCGCCAATGGATGACCATTGATCATGATAGCCAGGCTTAGCTAAGTGCATCCCCATCTGGGAGCTCTCCCTTATCAAAAGAAAACATCTTAAATCAGCCTGCATGAATACTTTCTCTGTGGCTGCACCACAGAGATGGAAGGTGAGATGGGGCCTCATTTAGGACAGCATACCACCGCTTAATTCTGTCTTATTAACAAGCATTGCCACTACAACGGCATCTCTCCTGTCAAACTTCCTCCTGACTTGTTTGACAGGATCTGGGCCGTGGTGAACAGTGGGAAAGACGCCCTGTGGAGAGTGAGGAACATGGGGCTGTTCCAAGGCATCAAGGTCCCAGTCAAGGCAGCAGGTAGCCTGGCCCTGTTCATCACCCGAGAGAACTATTACCTCAGAGATCTGTGGAGAGAAAGGAGGGAGGAAGCAGAAAATCTGTGGGAAATAGAGAGCATAGGTCAATATCTCAAGAAACTGTGAAAAACATTATCATGTTTAAGTAAAGAATGTGATTTACACCAGAAAAAAAGAAATTGTTGCTATTTAACTGGTACCGTGTCAAAATGTAATGAGATGTGATCATATATACTGTTTTAAGTATGTATATTAATGTAAAGCTTTCTAATTTGTGATGTCCTGTATTTTTTTGTGAAAAGAAAATAAAGTTCTTAAAAAATCGATTCACCCAGGGCGAGGCTCGGCCATTGCACTCCGGCTGTGCTGACCCCTGCGAATTCCCCAAATGTGGGAATCTCGACTGCATTATTTCTGGTAGTGGGGGACTGCGTTCGCGCTCTCCCCTGATGTGCTTGGTCCAATATCGGATACGGAAGAGTTACGATACCACGTGCTGCGATAGGATCCCAGTTCGAAAGGAGTCGATGCCACTGCTGGTTCTCGGTTTCTTTTAGTTAGAGGTCCGGAGAAGCATTTCAAGCTGGTTACACTACTCCTTCCAGACATTCATTCCCTTTTCAAAGTCAGTCGTTTTGCTGTTGTCTGCATTATTTAGGCTGATTATCGAGGTTAGCCTTTATTTGGTCATGGGGGCCTCGGTACTGTATGCTAATTCTCAAGACAGTTTCACCCGTTTTCTGATTGCTAGGTTCTGTACCAGTGCAGACATGTCAAACAGTGAATGGCTGTACCTCTATTGTATCCGTGTTCAATGAATTAAATCAGTAATAAATGAATATATGTATAGTTATACGATAAACAAGTGGTTTATCGACTCATCTTCATTTGCAGATTTAGAGGCAGCTTCGATATTCGTTTTACAAACTTTTTTTTTTTTTATATGGGTCACACACATGCCATAGCAACAAAACATCTCTAGAGATGAGGCTATAGATCACCTTTCCATCCTCCAGGTTTTCCTCCCAAAGCCTACGGCACCAACGGCGACCCCTGCTGGCCGAGAGAGCAAAAGCTTGCAGCACCTGGTATTCCCAGGAAGTCTCCCATCCCAGTATTAACCAGGCCCAACCCTGCTTAGCTTCCAAGATCAGACGAGATTGGGCACATTCAGGGTGGTGTGGCCGCAAGCGAAAGCCATGGCGCCTAACTCGCTACTTGAAGCTGTGTGTGGCTGGGGCTCTGTGCCCCCCGAGTTGGACTGAAGGATCGTTCGTGTGCAACTCTTTGGAAAGGAGCCTCTTTCCAAATTGCATTGCGTACCTGGATGTTGGCGAATGTGTTCCCTTGTGTTGGCTTGTCCTGCACTGGAGGAGAACAAACAAACTGCACGGAGGAGCACAAGGCAAGTCTTCACAAGACAAAAACCTCCAGTGCACAGCACTCTGAAAACATTTCTGGGCTGTCGCGTGTTTATTTCAGCACATAAAGCACACCAGTCCAACACGTCGGCCGGGTGCGCGGCGACTCCGCCCTCTTGTGGCTTGCGGCGTCAGAGCAAGAGGCTCCTTCTCGCTGCCTTTCCGCTGTGTTGCAGAGCCCCGAGAGGGAACCTGGAGCGCACACTTTGTGGGGGGCGCTCTGCCCCCGGTCTCTTGCGCGAGTACTAAATCTCACGGCGCCAGCCAGCGGCCAGGAGACAAATACAATATCGCGGGACAGGGGGGCCTCGTCATTGATTGTTACATATGAGACGGGGATTAGGAGGAGACCCCGACTGATTGGTAAAGGGGAACACTAAAAGACCGACAAATGACTCGTTCCCACCGGAGCTGAATGTACCGGCATGTGTCGTGTCGTCTACTTCCCCCGCCCCGCTGTGTTTGCTGTATTGTCTTTGAAGCCGGCCCCCGAGACGAGATGGGCTGTTCCTGTGCCCCAATTAACACTTTACAGGTGCCATTCCCCGGCATTGTGGCCATTGTCGGTGGTCACACGCGATAAGATGAGGTGGAGAAGAGCGGGGCATGCCCAGCGCGAGACATTCAAGGAGGGGGCTGTGCGAGGTGTGGTGCGACACGCCGGAGCCCCGACGCTGCTAATGCGGAGCACTTGTTGAACTGGCATTGAAAGGACGTGTGCGCACGGAGCGAGCCTTCCCTGCGGCGGAGCGTGGAAACTTTCTCCCCGCGCTACAGGAGTTGTGTGCGCTGCAGCGGTGCCGAGAGAACAGCACAGAAGACAGCAGGCTCTGGAGAGCGGGTAAGAGATGGAGCCTTGTGGGCAGGCGAGCAGGCCCGTTTTTTGGAAATTGCTGAAATGGCTCCGGTGTTTGTTCGGTGTATGGCAGGTGCACGAAGCGAGCTTGCGTAGCGATCTGCCGGTCTGGTGTTATGCAAATGAGGCCAAATTGCGTCCCGGGAAATGCTGCGAATGTCCATTGGTGACTGCAGATGTGTAGGAAACGGTGCGCTCGTTTTCTCGTTTTGCCCACCCAAATTGAGCAAGGATACAATAAAGGTACAGCCATTCACTGTTTGACGTGTGCACTGGAGGTTTTTGTCTTGTGAAGACTTGCCTTGTGCTCCTCCGAGCAGTTTGTTTGTTCTCCTCCAGTGCGGGACAAGCCAACACAAGGGAGCACATTCGCCAACATCCAGGTACGCAATGCAATTTGGAAAGCAGCTCCTTTCCAAAGAGTTGCACACGAACGATACTTCAGTCAAGCTCGGGGGGCACGGAACCCCAGCCACACACAGCTTCAAGTAGCGAGTCAGGTGCTATTACTTTCGCCTGCGGCCACACCACCCTGAACGTGTCTGATCTCTGAAGCTAAGTAGGGTCAGGCCTGGTTAGTGCCTGCATGGGAGACTGCCTGGGAATACCAGGTGCTGCAAGCTTTTGCTCTCTCGGCCAGCAGGGGTCACCGTTGGTGCCTTAGGCTTTGGGAAGAAAACCTGGAGGATGGAAAGGTGATCTATAGCCTCATTTCTAGAGATGTTTTGTTGCTATGGCATGAGTGTGACCCATATAAAAAAAAACCCATTTGTAAAACGAATATCGAATCTGCCTCTAAATCTGCAAATGAAGATGAGTCGATAAACCACTTGTTTTTCGTATAACTATACATATATTCATTTATTACTGATTTCATTAATTGAGCAGGGATACAATAGAGGTACAGCCATTCACTGTTTGACATGTCTGCTCTGGTACAGAACCTAGCAATCAGAAAACGGGTGAAACTGTCTTGAGAATTAGCATACAGTACCGAGGCCCCCATGACCAAATAAAGGCTAACCTCGATAATCAGCCTAAATAATGCAGACTACAGCAAAACGACTGACTTTGAAAAAGGAATGAATGTCCGGAAGGAGTAGTGCAACGAGCTTGAAATGCTTCTCCGGACCTCTAACTAAAAGAAACCGAGAACCAGCAGTGGAATCGACTCCCTTCGAACTGGGATCGTATCGCAGCTCATGGTGTCGTAACTCTTCCGTATCCGATATTGGACCAAGCACATCAGGGGAGAGCGCGAACGTAGTCCCCCACTACCAGAAATTATGCAGTCGAGATTCCCACATTTGGGGAATTCGCAGGGGTCAGCACAGCCGGAGTGCAATGGCCGAGCCTCGCCCTGGGTGAACCGATTTCGATTTTTATGAACTTTATTTTCTTTTCACAAAAAAATACAGGACATCACAAATTAGAAAGCTTTACATTAATATACATACTTAAAACAGTATATATGATCACATCTCATTACATTTTGACACGGTACCAGTTAAATAGCAACAATTTCTTTTTTTCTGGTTCAAATCACATTCTTTACTTAAACATGATAATGTTTTTCACAGTTTCTTGAGATATTGACCTATGCTCTCTATTTCCCACAGATTTTCTGCTTCGTAGCTTCGTAGCAATATCTGGGACAGACTTCCCCCCTGAGGGTAGCGGCCTGTACATTATTTCCCTTCTGAGTCTTTCCTGCTTCCCACCCCATAGAAATTGAAACATCAATCTCCTCAGCGCCGCCGCAACACGGTGTTGGATTGGGAAGGTAGAAGCCAGAAAATTCAAGACAGGCAAGAGCTCGGCTTTGATGACCAGCACCTTCCCTGTCATGGTGAGGTCTCGGTCCTTCCATTGCATCAGTTTTTTGTTTAAGATTGGCAAATTGTTCTGCCAATTTACTGTTCCTATCTCTTTTCCAAAATACACCCCCAGGACCTTAATTCTCTTCTCTTGCAGCCTGAGATCATGTCCTTCTTTTGGCTCCCTCCAGTTCTGATAAAAAATCTCACTCTTAGATTTGTTAATTTTTGCAGAGGAAGCCAAAGAGAACTGATCACAGCACTGCAGTGCTCTGCTAATTGAGGCATTGTCAGAGAGGAGGAGGGTGACGTCATCCATGTATAGAGACGTCTTTACCTCCGTTTCTTTCACAGCGCCGTGCACCTTTTCATTGCTCTCGCTTTCAGAGCCTCCGCACGGCACACGAAAAAAAATCAATATCAGGACGCGCATTGAAGTGAAAGCAGGAAACATGCACTGTGCAGATCCCTCCACATTAAGAGGTGAGTGGGTCTGTTTGATGCACAAAGAATGCTTTGAAAAGCGTCAAAAGCAAGTCATTCCAAGTTGGTCATTTGTGTTTTCCATTCACATGCGAAATGCTGAAATGATCTCTCGGCTCCTCGGTTTTCATTTCTGCTCCATAAAGGAATCACAGCACGCGTCGGCTTCCAGCATGGTGGGTCGGGATATGATGCCAGGGGTCGGAGAGAGCGATGTCTTCCTCGTTAGTATAGTGGTGATTATCCCCACCTGTCACGCGGGAGACCGGGGTACATCAGGACGCGCATTGAAGTGAAAGCAGGAAGCGCTGCGACATGCACTGTGCACACTAAGAGGTGAGTGGGTCTGTTCATTGGAGTAATTTTTTTTACAGCAGCTGCTTCCGGAAAATTGTGCTTTTTACTTTTTATTTGTACAACAAAAATACATACAATTCAAACAAGAGCACATATAACGTATCAAGAAAATCGCCAGGGGTTCATGCTATAATACAATTACATTTTATGAAACACGATTGCACAAGGTAAATAAGAAAAGGTCCGCACACCCAGTGGGCAGTGATTCGTCGAATATACTATATATCACATCTTTGAAAAAATAAAACATTTCCCTGGGTCAGAGATTAAATAAAACTTCACTCGCACCAAACAAATTTATATTTCTAAATATCACAACATGATCGAATTTAAGTCATTTTAATAACAATGAATAGTCACCTATGCATTGCAATATAAACATTTATATTGATTTAAATCGCGTTTAAATCGCCTTTATTTAAAACCCATAAATAAAGCTGATAGTGTTTAGACTTTTAATTATTTAAAACTGTATTATAGCAGCACAATGCACAATGCAACGTAAATCGCTATCTTTGTCTTCTGCGTAATAATGTTCACCTCTCTGTCCAGCAAATTAACAATAGTAATAATAATGAACTTTATTGTATATGGCGCCTTTAAAGGTGGCTCCTCAAAGCGCTTTACAGGATAAAAACAATAACAACATTACTGTTAGGCTGGGCAAACGATTTTTTTTTTAAAGAAATACAAAATGAGATATAATGATGTGTTCCGGCTTAGACATTAACGAAGAGCATAACAAAGGTCATAAAGGTCATAAACTATATTAATTTTGGAACATCAACATATTATGTAAACTGTATGTTGCTGTTATTGGTATTTTAAAGAAAAAAATACTGTAAAATCCTGGGTTCGGTACAATGATTCAGGCATTCATGTGAAGGACAACAGAGCTTTCACTGGCTCAAAAAGACAAAAAGAATAACGGACACAGCGCGAGCCTGCATTCTCTCCTCAGCCGTCCACACCACACTTTTCCCTGGGTCAGATTTTAAATAAAACTTCACTTGCACCAAACAAATTACCACACACTGAACACTGAACATGTTAACCCAAATATGTCTCACAATACTTTTATGGTACATTACTTTGCTAAAATGTATTTAAAAATAAAAACGATTACAAACGCCAGCAGAGAGAGAGACACACACACAGTTCTTCATTGTCAAAAAGTAATTGTTTTTTACTTTTTCAGCACCCAGACAAACGCAAACGCGTTATTAATGAAATTTTTTTATTCATTCTTAATCAAACTCACAAGTTGTCATCTGCTGTTGAAGCTCTGTGAGACTAGACTCACACATGGCTAGACTTGACTCGGCTCTGGCTTTCCCATCTATACCGATGCACTGCAAGTACAACCCTCCTCTCTGCGGGAGTGCTGGCTGTGACGAATTAAACCTGTTTCACAGGTATTTTCAAAGTAGAAGGGGGCGAGATTTCCAGCAAAAGACACCTCCCCCCCTTCAAAACCCAGTAAGTACAGTACTTACTAGTTAAGAAAGCTAGGCTCCTCAATGAAATCGCTTTAACATGCTAATGCATTGGTGTATTGGAGTAAGTAAAAAGACAAGGGACATTCTTCCTCCCCCTACATTCTCAGAGTAGAATAGAATTTTCCTTTGACAAAACAAGGCTCGCCAGATAATGTGAATCGAAACCTGTTTTTCTAGCTTTTAAAGTCGTGCAATGTATAAGCAGGAACACATCATTATTTCTTACATATGAAAAATACATAATATAGCTCCCAAACAAACACAAACGTGTTTTTAATAAAATGCTTTGTTCACTCATAATCTGACAATTTCAGGAAGACTAAGGAAGGACTAAGGAAATTGTCATCTGTTGTTGAAGCTCTGTGAGCTCGGTGACTTTGAGACCACTTGTTATCCCAGGTTGTTTGAATCGCCACAATTCAGATAGAGAAAAAAGAGCTGACTGACAAGATGTGGCTGTCAATGTTGGATTAAAAAAAACACGTTGCCCGATGTTAGTTGCATTGATTGAAAAATAATCTTAGTTCGAGAGACTGGATAAGTAATTCAAGTGTTTTTTTTTTAACTTCCTGAAAAACAAGTAATAAAACTAAATTCAATTTAAAGGTCTTTATTAACATGACAGATGGGTGCAATCAGTGTTCGGTATTTACTTTGTAATCTGTATTGCTTGGTGATGCCACTTTTAAAGATGATATATAAAATCAAGGCTTTAACTTGCTTTAACTCTGCAAGTCTGAGTTCTTGTGTCCGTCCTATCTGAGACCGAAAGTATTACAATATGTATCTTTATAGCAGGTGGTGTACAGCTTTTTAGTATAGATTACACTTTTCTAAAATGTATTTAAAAAATAAAAACGATTACAATCTAATCTTTCCACGTTTGATCCCAAGATCCCAAGAAAAATAAATCTAAACGGGGAGAAAGCTATGCTGAAAGTTTATTAAGATACTTAGAAGACTACACAGCCCAATTTATGTTGCATTTGTCTGATTGTGAGGCGAAACAGCCCTACACAGCCCTGTCGCAGTACACAAATATAATCATATCGTTATTAATTTCTTTAGATACGCAATTCCATATTATATTAGCAGAAAAGCTTAAAACTGCCACTATTTCACATGTTAAAGACTTCGATGCTTAAAATGTTTAGGGAGAAATCGAATTTTCTTTAAAGTACTGATTCCTGGAATCTGACTGGCTGACAGCCTTCTGAAGTATTTCCATAATATCTGGTATACGGAAAAGAAAGTGTTGAGAAAAAAAGCCTGGATTCTCATGTATCTGATACAAGTATCTTTTAATACAGTCTTTGATGTGCTCTTGAGGATCCTTGTGATATTTTGAGCCCTGGTTGAATGATAAGTGTTGCAGTTTAAATAATTTTCGTAGTTAGAAATTATGAAACGCTCTGTTAAAAGCAAGGGAGTTTTTATGTCCGTTGCAGTAAAAGAAAATGCCTGACAAAGTAGGGCTTGGACAGATTCCAAGTGCTTGTACAAATGTGCTTAAGAAATTATCCACGAAATGCTGTGGTGTTTGTCAAAGAAAAAACTAAAAGTATTTTCGTTTAAAATGACGGTTAGAAAGAATGTGGACCAGCATAATACTTTGAGTTTACAGCTTGTCCAAAGTCATTCATTATTAATACTATTTGTAATATCTTCGGTAAAGGCTTTGATGCATAAATATTTCTGATAAAGGTAGGTTGTGTACTTTTGTCCAACTTTTGTCCAAGCTCAAATGCTGTACATGAGAGGTTCCAGCATGACCTCAAATGACGCGATACACTGCGTGATACTGCATGATACTGCGTTTTAATGTGACACGCCCACCGGGGTATACCACGAAATACCCCACCCATTTTGGCTGCATCTGTGTATACGTCGCTGCGACGTATTATCAACATCTAATTGCAACCGTAAAATCGACAACATTAATAAAGGCATATATAACGTCGAAAACACATCTAACACAGTGCCTGAGGCTTTTTACTGTATATATCGTGGGTGCTGCAACTAGGAGTATACAGCCATCTGCACAGTGTACGAAGTAAATTATTTACGTAGTAATTAATTAATTTACTATATTTATTACTGTATTTTCTATATTTATTACTATATGTACTATATTTATTTTACACGTGTAAATAAATTAATGTTTGGCCATTGACAAAGTACAAGTATTTTTTAATTACAAGTTAAGTAAATCCTTTTGCCCAAAACTGAAGGGGCGACACTCCTCCCTCCCCCCGTGACACCAGGCCTGTCCCCATCCTATTCCATAATGTCATTATATATAATACCTTACAACAGTGACCGTTTCCTTACTAACTGCATGCGTTAAAATTGCACATCAGCTCATAGTAGGGGGCACATAGCTGCGATGTATTATCAATGTTAAATTTCAACCATAATATCGACAACATTAATAAACGCATACGTTGTGGTATATTTTCCGGTTATATACCACAATGCATTGCTAGTATTCGTTGGTCACCATTTTGGACACGTTTTTCAATCGTAGAAGAAATCCGCAAATATCTCAGCAATCCTCTTTTGACGAGTAAGTATAAATAATTATAATAATACTATCTGAATACATACAGATCTTACTTAATATTATTTTGATTAAAATAGTACGTTAATAAGCAAAAAATGGCACATAAAAATAGTGTGAAGGGGAAGATGACACAAAATCGTTTTGCCGTTTCTCTAATTATTCTTATTCTATGTTGTACTTTCAAACTTTGGGTACTCTTTAATTAGGACAGACTTTATTGCTCAACTGCTATGATGCAAGCCAAATTTTATACGTTTATTATAGCTTTGAGCTTAGTTAACCTTAATGGTTCATTTTTGAGATTATACTAAAGAAGATATTAATCATCATTTATTTGGGTAGTAATATTATATAATTTTCTCCTAGCTGCGGTGCTGAAGTCCCACCCTACCTTTAAAGAAATAAAGGAACACACAATGTGTTACTTAAAGAATGCATATGCAAGGCAGGGGGCCAGGAGATCTGGACACTGAAAATAATAGGTTTCTGGTTCTAACTGTTAGGACAATTAGACAGGGTTTGCAAATGGTGGACAAAAATCGTCTTAACTTTCATTGTAATATTTTTTTTCTTGGAAATATAGAAGTTGTACATTTTAAAATCTGTATTGTAATGTATAATAGGCCTCTACCCATATACGTATAATAGTCCTCTAAAATTATCCGTATAATAGACTTCTAACCATATACGTATAATAGACCTCTAAAGTTATCCGTATAATAGACCTCTAACCATATACGTATAATAGTCCTCTAAAGTTATCCTGAACTCCAATCATATATGTATAATAGTGCTCTAAATTTATCCGTATAATAGAACTCCAACCATTTATGTATAATGAACACCTTATCATAGACGTATAACAATAGACATATATTAGAATTTCAATCTAGACGAATTGCGGACCACATTTAGACGTCTAAGGTATGCGTTTAATAGACGTATATTATACGTCTTTTGCCCACTGGGCCGTCATCCATGTGACTGGATATAAAAATAACTGATTCATTTTTAACCGGTCTCTGGAAGCTTAGATGTGACTATTTTTCCTTCCTTATTTCTTCATTCCCATGAATTTACTCTGTATTAGAGGAAACGCGAAAGTGGGAAACTGCAGACATTCTTCGTGAGTGGTGGATTGTGGTCAGTGAGCATCTGCACATCTCTAAGTCAGTTCCACAAGCTGTTCTGTTGGGGATGTAGCTCAATGGTAGAGTGCATGCTTTGCATGTATGAGGTCCTGTGTTCAATCCCTGGCATCTCCAAGTGTTTCATATTACTGTGCTCACATCGCAATCTTCTGTTGTGTGAGAACTCCTTGTCTGTGTTTATAGACAGCTAGGTTTACACAATTAAATTTAGACACACTCGAAGTGCTACAGTGTTCTCTCCTGTTTTAAATGTAACTCCAAAACATTTTGTTCTGTTCTTCACACTTGTCATGGCTTTTGCAGAAAACACCCTTTGAATTTCTTGAGAGATCATTCAGCGAGTGAGTCCTTCCTCTGGACTCCGCACTAAGCTGAAAGCTGCACAAACTCCTCATTGCATGTCCTGTACTCTTACAAGCGCTCTCGTGTAGATGTGGAGCACAGTTATAAGGACACTTTGAACTTTTTCCGTTTGAAACGGAAAATGCAAATGATCATGAAAAGTATTGATCGTATAAAATATCCATGGTACAACTCGAGAAAGAACTGAAGGACTACACAACAACTTTTGATGATTACAAGTTACTTTAAGAAATACAACCATCCGCACATGGGCTTGGATCCTGAACGCTTAAGTTGAAAGAGCAAAAGCGAAGGATGACCTGTAAACTCTCTTCATTGTCTTAAAGTTTATAAAATAAAACAATATCTTACTTTCTTAATAATTTCTTACTGTTTATAGACGATTTATTGAATTTTTGCAAAATCTCATTTACAAACTTTTTTCTGTTAAATTGTTATTCACATACTCGAATGTAGATAAACGTTATTGTCTTCCGGGTGTGTGCCCATTTCTCAAAAAAAATATTTGTTAGTCTGTTGGGAGGCTGCACAAGGTGTTTAGAGATAGAACATCTGAAAGACAAGCTTTCTAAGCTTAACATCAAGGCAGTTTTCTCAACAGAAATGCTCTTTGGCACTTTCAGCTTTACTTTGGGAACATTGCCGAGATCACTTCTGAGCCAATGCACGTGATAGTGTGCCGGCAAGTACATTTAATATTGGCTGTGTTAGCGAGCTGCTTTTCCCTTTGAAACTTTTACTTCTTCATGCTGAATCATTGGCAGGGGTAAAGCTAATTAAATCTTTTCGCATAGCGCTCCATCAGAAAATACTTTCTCCTTGGTCAAAACGGGCACAGAAAGTTTTATAAGGGCAGCCTGTTTTGCACCGTCTAAATAACCGACAGTATGCGAATAAGCTTTTTAATAACAGTATTTACAATATAACCCATGTTCAAAAATGCTTTTAGCTTCTTTTAGTCTAAGAAACAGGGGTGTTTTAGCGGATTGTGGTCTTCAATTAGTAAACGCTGAAGTGTTTCCCCGCTTGTGAACAGATCTGGCTCCATTTAAACAGAATCCTGCTCAGCTCCTCCTTTCACTGCAACTTTTGAATTGAGCCCAAAGCGATAAGCAAGCTGAAATATCAAAGCTCATTAGGTACTAGAGATCATGGTATGTTATCAGGTAAATGCAGTCCCATGTATCCTCCGTAATTTCGAGTAAATACCAAAACACACCATCCATGACCCACAGCGGGAATAAGCAGGACTTGGTTGTTCAGAGCGTGAGGCAACTATCGCCAAGAGGGGGGTTTGATCCTCGCTCTCGCTACTATTTGAAATGCCAAAGACGCGTAATAGAGATTTTTGCAGATGTTTTTTTATGCTCCACTATACATTACAATAATGAAAACAAATCAATTAGAAATATGCAATACAACGTCGGTTCCCGAAAATAAAATCTGTTTTACACAGACATCATTGCTTTTGAGATAATCCAGATTGTGAAGACAACTGCCCCCTAGCTCTGGAAAATATTACTCAAAGGTTGGAAAGTACAACACGTTTGTACGTTTGACGTTTACAACATGTAACATGGCACTTCTCCAGCAAAGCAACTCAGGTTGGTGAACTACTGGTGTATTCAATACACCTCCATTCATCCATCACTTGTCAGGATGGTTGAGTGTTCTAAAGCACCATTCAAAGCGTTTTACAGGTAATGGGGACTCCCCTCCACCACCACCAAAGCACCATGATCAAAGACTTGTGTTTTTCTAGCTCTCACGGGTATTCTTGTCTCCAGATCGAGGTGTGGGTTCAAATCCCACTCCTACCAGTTGCTTGTCAGGATGGTTGAGTGTTCTAACGCACCCTGATTAAGGACTTCTGTTTTTCTAGCTCTCATGGGTATTCTTGTCTCTAGATCGAGGTTTTGGTTCAAATCCCACTCCTACCAGCTACTCTTTTTCCCTGTTACATTTTCCCATCTTGATGTGCTTGCTGACAATGACAGGAGGAGGAAAATGGAGAAACTGCTTAGCAGACACATGATGGGCAGGAAGATTCATGAACTATTAGATGTGATTAGCAGAAAGTCAACTATAAATAGACTTTGTGCATTAAGAACTGTTTGTGTTGCCTGTAATCTAGGTAAGATTTTCGGTAAGGTATGCATTCAAATGTGAAAGACTATAATAATATAAAACCAGGAGAAGACTTATTAAAACATACTGTTTTCCTTGCGGTTTCTAATGTATTTTATTAAATGGGGGCTTTGTGAAATCAACTTTTAGCCTCTTGGAATGCAGTCACTCTCCCCGGTCTAAATACCATTATGTAAAATTAGGAAGCAGCAGTATTTTGATAAAGTGCGGTGTTCCTTTATCACAGTAACACAACAGTAAACAGTAAACGCTCAGGTGTTTATAATTACTCGGGAGCAGATCACCCTCAATCTAGAAAAAACCTTTCACAGCGATATTTGAATCGAGCCCCATAGCGTTAAGAAAGCTAAATTACACAAAGCTCATATGACATTGGGAGTCACTGTACCCTATCACGTCCTGCTTGCACTGTCCTACTAAAAGATTAGAGGGATCAGAAAGGACACAAACAACCCATGAATCAACGATTTTGAACTTAAGGGTCGCAAGCTCTACCGACTGCGCCTCTTGTTCCTCTATTACAACAGTAAAATTACTAGGGTTGATTCAACATATAGTAAGCTGACCCCGCTCCCAGCGACGGCACGGTGGCCAAGTGGTAAGGCGTCGGTCTCGTAAACCGAAGATCGCGGGTCCGAATCCCGTCTGCGCCTCTTTCATTCACCGCCACGTTCCTTTATCTAAGTCTACAAGTAACATGGAAACGTCTCCTCTTGTTACTCTTTCTGTGGAAGCGCACAGTTTCCTGTTAAAGTGAAATCTCTTTTTTTTCATGTGGAAAACTAGCACAAGCAAATGTAAAGTTCAGAGCAGCGCTCAATAAAAACGATCAGAAACCGAAAGCGCGAATTATGCAGATCAGTACATTCCCATACCAGTTGTTCTGCAGAAGAAATAAAAATAGCCGAACTCAAAGACGTTGTATTGCATATTTCTAATTGGTTTATTTTCCTGATTGCAATGTATTGTGAAGCATAAAAGCCAGCTGCATCAATCTCTATTACGCGTCATTTCTAAAGGCGTTTCAAATAGCAGCCAGTGCAGTTTTAACGCTTTTGGAGCATGTATTACATTGTAAATAATCTTATTTAAATAAGTTTAAATTCGCACACTATTTACACAGCGCAAACCTGTCTGACCTCATACAACTTTCTGTGCCCGCTGAGTAGATCTTAAAGCAGCTGCAGCCAAAGTACCCGTAATGGCAACACAGTGCTTTGAGTTCGGCTTTTCTTATTTCTTCTGCAGAACCACCGGCATCGGAATATACTGATCCGCATAAGAAGCGCTTTCGGCTTTGATGGTTTTTATTGAGCGCTGCTCTTAACTTTACATTTGCTCAGGCTAGTTTTCCCCATGAAAAAAATACATTTCCCAAATTACACGATTTCACTTTTTTTCCTATCAACAAGTAGAAATAAATAAAACATATAATGCAATATAAGAGCCACAGACAGGATGCCTGGTGGTCTAAGGCGTTGCATTGAGGTCGCAGTTTCCCCTGGAGACGTTTGTTCAAATCGTACTTCCGACAAAGAGCCTCTCTCGTTAGAGTAGAAACGACAGAATCTCTAAGTAGAAAACATTTCCACAACATCTCGCATTTCACGTGTTTAATGTTATTTGTCTTAGTGGCTGTTTCGGTGAATGATGGCTCTCTTTTCTTGCAGGGTGACGGCAAACTTCTTCAGAGAGGGAGTCTCCCACGCACGGCTTTTCTTTATCAGGACCGAAGGTAACAGAGACAGACTTCAAACTCAAATGAATTACTTCTTGAGCATTTATGACCGGTAAAAAGCTGAGAGCAGAAGAAAACGTAATTGGAAATGAAGAAATGTCTGCTGACAGTAATCAGAGCTCACGCTCAACTGCGGACAACCGCTCCTTGTTAGTACAGTGTTGAGTACCCCCGCTTGTCGCGCGGAAGACCGGGGTAAGTTTCGGTGACAGGGTGCTGGTTTAATTTTTTAACAACCTGACTTCAGTTAAAAACTGTGTACTATTTACTAAGTTTCAGACTACTTATTGCGGTAGAATATGGAGATCATATCTAGCTCTGAGCTCAACTGCAACAAGAAGTCGTGCTTAACAAAGTCAGAGCCCAGCTGAACGTGTGCTCAGTGTAGTGCCCAGGACTCAGGAGCATTGTTGTGGTTCTAATTAGCACGAACTGCAGGGGCTCTGAATCAGAGCATTTCAATTTATCTGTTCAGTAAATTAAAATGCAAGACACCTTAAAATGGGATTATTACTTTGTCTCTGTCCCGTTTGTATATAATCGAATGTTTAAAAGATACCAGTAAGGACACACAACTACTAATGGGATACTTTTTGGAAATAATCCCAAAACAAGCACGTGCGGCAGCTGGTAAACCCCTGTAATAATATTTGCAGTGACAAAACACTTTGAAGATATGCAATCTATTTAAATATGGATTTACTAAATTTCAGTTCTCCGGCATAACTGAACTCTCACTGTCGCATACTAAAGGCTTTACATGCATTAGCTGTGATACAGATTCTAATAAACACAGAATGAAACTTAGTTTTGTTCCTCATGGTGATCCTCTTGTAGATCCAAATGAAATGTTTAATATGATCCCCCAAGAAAAAAAAGGAGTCCATTTCTGAATAATTGATACCCCATCAAACATTTTTTAATATCCCTGCAAGTTTATACAGAGAATGCTGGTTCGCGGCTTAAATTCAAATTAAAAAAAAGGAAACGAGTTGGAAACTATGTCAATCTGGGATTTAAATCACCCAGAATATTTCACTACATTGGGCAGTATGTGACAGAGAGCAGCTCCTGACATCCTGACATCCCTTTGATAGATCAGTTAGTAAAGTGGAGGACTGTAGTGGGTAATAGCAGGGAATCCTTAGGTTGCTGGTTCAATTCCGGCTCAAAGGATGGCACCTTTTGTGTACTTTGTTTAATCAAAAAGTTAAAATAGTGAATCTGTTTCATTCATGCGTTGAACAAAAGCTCAATAAACGACGAAGCAGAGGCTCCTGTTCTGAATTCACCTCACGTCTGATTGTCTTGTTTTGGTCAAGATCTGATCTTTGAATTAAGGGACTACACTGTCTGCTTTTTAATTAAAAAATACATACAAATGTCAAGTTTTTTGTAGATATAAAGGTGTTCTCTGTTTTCAAAGGATAGCTACTTAATTGGCTTTATGATTTGGTATTGATTTTGTATTGTTGTATTATTAAGTTTGTGCTTTCTGTGTTTTTATCGTATTGTGAACTACTTTTTTAAACAAATGCTTACAAAGGCAGACACGGCACACATCTGTTTATACCAGCGGTGAATTGTACATTTTTATTAAGTACAATCTACTGTGCACTTTTGGGAGTATAACAGGTTCGATATAAAGTGGCAAAAATATAAAAGGGAAAAATACCCCAGACTGCGTGTAAAGGCTTCGTTGTGACTGTTGTTTTATTTTTAGATAAAGATGGCGTACTGTGCACAAAATGTTGCAGAAACACAATCTTATATTTTAATAACTATTATTTTAATAATTTGATAAGTATGAGGTCCCGGATCTCGGCTTTACGTCTCAGCCGAAGGACGGCACCTGTTTACAGTTTAGTGTCCCCGTCATAATACTGGGGCATTAGAACCAACACAGACCCGCCCAGTGACAGAAACCAGACAGTATCGTGTGTCGGGCTCGGCTGCGAGCAGGACAATGACGTCACGGGGACAAAGTAGAGAAAATCAAAACGGTTCTATAAAAGACCTGTGTCAGCTGTCGGTTCACAGTCTGGACTCTAAATCCACCGATCCGATTTCAAATCTCTCTAACACCTGAGCTACGGCTTCTTTCGAGTAGTTATTCAGGAGAACATTATGTTAATCATATAGATGAAGCGTTTAATATATTCAGGTGGGTAGCTACGTCAGCATTCGTATCTGCAAAGGAACAAGTAATACTGTAGGTTTATTCCACGCTGAAAAGAGAAGAGAGAAAACAAACCTGAAGAAGGTTTCACAGCTATGTTTTCTCTCTTCTCTTTTCAGCATGGAATAAACCTATTCCCAGTGGGCAGTGATTCGTCGAATATACGTATATATATATATCGTCGAATATACGTATATTCAACGTATAATATACGAATATACGTATAATCAACGTCGAATTGCAACTGTAAAATCGACGACATTAATAAACGCATATATAATGTTGAAAACACATCTAACACAGTGCCTGAGGCTTTTTACTGTATATATCGTGTGTGCCGAAACTAGGAGTATACGGCACTCTGCACAGTGTACGAAGTAAATTATTTTCGCAGTAATTAATTAATTTATTATATTTATTACTATATTTAGTATACACGTGTAAATAAATTAATTACTGCGAAAATAATTTACTTCGTACACTGTGCAGAGTGCCGTATACTCCTAGTTTTAAAACTGACAAAAATGTAGAAAACACGTTTCTCACTTAGAAATTTAAGATGGGGGTGGGGTATTACTAGTAGCGGCACTGAACTCACCATGGTGCAATTCATTTACGTGACGGGCTAGTGGTTTAATGGATAACGCGTCTTATTTCGGTTTACAAGATTATCGATTCGACTTCTTCCGGGGTTGTGTGATTTAAATCAGGCTCCTCAGAAATAGATGTCCGGTATGTAAATGAACTGCACCTGAAAGCAAACGTTGGGTCTGGGTTCCTTTCTTTCCTGCATGAAATAGCAAATCATTACAAAAAAAGACACCAACTAATGTCCAATAGCGTTAGTCATTTAAGTAAACATGAATATACTGTAAGGTCTTGGTACATAGGAGTGGATTTCAACCACAATTAAAAAAGGGGCGAATTATAATTACAGGCTTCAGACACGTTTTCATACAAAAGTGACCAAACACTCCCTAACTTTCAGGTTTGCTTGAACCTGTAACAAAAACATGGTCTGAAACTTCCATTCTCTGATGTTACTGTCTCTAAAGTCGGACATGATGTTACGCAGATGGGCAGTTTTCTCTCGTCGAGTTCAAGATTATTCGCTGCATAAGCTCCTTATTGCGTGTTCTGTACTGCTCTGTTATTTTGTTCAGATTACCTAAGTGGTGTACAGATAAAACCCAACCGCGTGGTGTAATTTCTGGGTTCGGGACCAGCAGCACCTCAGCTGACCTCAACATGACTTGAACTCACAACTTTCTGATCTGAAGTTAGACATGCTACCATTGCGCCACGAGGTCACACATTAATTCCCCCAAAGAGAAAAATCAGCGTCCCTGAAAAATATTTTTTTCATTCTCTTCCGTGAGGAGCGCCGCTCTTCAAAAGAGGGTCTCTTCTTCCCAGACCACAGATTATTCTTTCCGCCCGTCTCTCTCACAGAGAGCAGACACACCGTCTCCACTGATGTGTTTACTACATCTATAGATCTGACCCCCTACAGCCCCTTTATACAGCCCCGATATTCGATATTCCCCGATAAAGAACAAAAAATATTCCTGGATAGGATATTTACCACCAGCCTCGTGAACATCTCATCTTGACCTCTTCCAGGAGGAGCACAATTAACACAGAATCCTCTCTCCATTTAGCAAATAACACAAAACACTGTTTACCTGTCAAGACAGAAAACCAGGCTGCTCCAGGTGAGGCTTAAACTCACAACCTCGGCATGACTCCACTGATGATGTCATTTTACATGGCCTGAACCAGGAAAGAGTTTGGAAGTCAAGAAGTTATGGTGTTGTTTTAATACTTGCCTACTCATTTAATTTTTCGGTCAAATCTTTTATTTGCGAGTTCTTTCAATTGATGTTAATCCTTGTCCCGATGCACGATTCTGGGCCATGGTGCATCTTGAATAATGTTCTTATAGGCTTCAGTTTGGAAAAGTGCGCTCTTCAGAAGCTACCGAAACCGGTAATTGTTATGTAACACTTAATGCAAAAGCAACGTTCGGGTTTGAAAAAGAATATTACTTGCTATGAATACAAACACTGTTACAGGAGGCGTGATAGGGCTATTTTAACTTAGATCATCAATTCATCTTACATTTCTTCTCCATCTATATCAACAGTGTAATCGCTACTGAGCGCTAAAGGCAGGTCCTGGCAATACAATCTTCTTTAGAAAACATTTTAAAAACTATTTCCACTACCATCTGTAAAGTAAAAGATACCGATTGCACACAACTAATAAAATATTTTTTCCAGGGACGTTGTAGCTAGATGCAAATTACAATCGAAAATGCATCAGCTTTAAAATTTTCTTTTGGATCCAGAGGACGATCAGCATGAGCCATCAAAGAGCCTGTAGCTACAAGAAGGTTAAAAGCACACAAGTGATCTGTCTTTGGTCAAAGGAATTGCTGGAGCAGTAGGACGCAGAGCAATATCTAGCAGCTGTAGACGATGTTCGGAGAAGAGATAATTCTGTTTTCAGCACAGGGAGTGAGAATGAGCTCAGTCCGGCCTCCAGCAGAATCCATTCTGGTTTGGTTTCTGTCAGACTGTGTGTCTGAGGCTCTTTGGATCGCAACGTGAAAAAAAAAAAAAAAAAAACATTTGCTCACATCTTGTGATTTCCGAGAGAGGAAGAGAAGATATCACTTTAAAAAAAATCAGAACTGAAGATTTGGATCCTGGACCTCATACTTGTCAAATGATTAAAATAATAATTATGAAAATATCAGGTTGTGTTTCTGCAACATATCGTGCACAGTACGCCATTTTTTTCTAAAAATACAGTAGATTGTACTTAATAAAAATGTACAATTCACCGCTGGTATAAACAGATGTGTGCTGTGTTTGCCTTTGTAAGCATTTGTTTAAAAAAGTAGTTCACAATACGATGGAAAACACAGAAAGCACAAACTTAATAATATAACGATACAAAATCAATACCAAATCATAAAGCCAATTAAGTACCTATCCTTTGAAAACAGTGACATTTGTATCTACTTTTGAATTACAAATCAGACAGAGTAGTCCCTTAATTCAAAGATCAGATCTTGGCCTAAACAAGACAATCAGATGTTAGCTGAATTCGGAACAAGAGCCTCTGCTTCATCGTTTATTGAGCTTTTGATCAACGTCTGAGTGAAAAAGATTCGCTATTTTAACTCTTTGATTAAAGTTCACAAAAAGCACCTTCCTTCCAGCTGGAGTCAAAACAGCGACTTAAGGATTCCTTACTGTTCCCACTACAGTTTTCCGCTCTACCAACTGAGCTGTCAATGGATCTAAAGAACTCCACTCTGGCACATACTACCCAAAGTAGTGAAATATTCTGGGTGATTAAATTCCAGTTCGACATCAAGTTTCCAACTTGTTTCCTTAGTCTTGGTTACCTTGAATTTAAGCCACAAACCAGGATTCTACTTTATAAACTTCCGGGGATGTTACAAAATGTTTGATGGGGCATCAATCATTACAGGTGGAAATTCACTCCTTTTTTTTTCTTGAGGCATCATATTAAACATTTCATTTGGATCGAGAAGAGGATCACCATGAGAAACAGAACAAACTGTTTGATTCCGTCTTTATTGGGGAGCTGTATCACAGCTAATGCATGTAAAGCCTTCAGTATGCGATAGTGAGAGTTCAGTTATGCCAGGGAGTGGGAGTGAAGTGAACTGAACTGAAATTTAGTAAATTCATATTTAAAGTGCAAATCATCAAAGTGTTCTGTCACTTAAAACTTATTACAACACTACCAAGAGTGGGGATTGAACCCACATGGACACTGTGCCCTGTCACAGAAACATACCCTGGTCTCCCGCGCAACAAGCAGGGGTACTCAGCACTACACTAACAAGGAGCGCTTGTCCGGTGCTCTGTTTACGGTCAGCAGTCATTTCCTCTTTTCCAAAGACATTTTCGCCTGCTCTCAGTAATTAATGTCGGTTTGAAGTCTGTTCCTTTTGTCTCCGCTCTTGACGAAGAGCAGCCTTACGTAGGAGACTCCCTTTCTCAAGAAGTTTGCCATCACCCTGCAAGAGAGAAGAGCCATCAACCACCGAGGCAACCACTAAGACACTTAACATTAAACACATGAAATGTGAGATGTTTTCTACTTAGGGATGTTATCGTTTCTACTCTAACTTCTTTGTCAGAAGTGGGATTTGAACAAACATCTCTAGGGGAAACTACAACCTGAACGCAACGCCTTGGACCACCAGCCATCCTGCATGTGGCTCTTAAATGGAACGATATGTTTTATTTATTTCTACTTGATGATAAGGGAAAAAAAAGTTAAATGTAATTAAGGAAATGTCTTTTTTCATGGGGAAAACAAGCCTGAGCAAATGTAAAGTTTAGAGCAGCGCTCAATAAAAACTATCTGAAACAGGTAGCGCTTCTTATGCGGATCAGTATATTCCGATACCAGTGGTTCTGCAGAAGAAATAAGAAAAGCTGAACTCCAAGCACTGTGTTGCCATTACTGCTACTCTGGCTGAAGCTGCTTTAAGATCTACTCAGCGGGCACAGAATGTTGTATGAGGTCAGACTGGTTTGCAATGTCTAAATAACAGTATGCGAATTTAAGCTTATTTAAATAAGAGTATTTAGAACATAATACATGCTCCAAAAGCGTTAATCCTTCACTGGCTGCTATTTGAAACGCCTTCATAAATGACACGTAATAGAGATTTATGCAGCTAGATTTTATGCTTCACCATACATTGTAGTCAGGAAAATAAATCAATTTTCTTTAACACCTCTGGATAAAGTTCTTCTGTGGAGCAGGTTTCAGACCTCTGCATACAGCGCCCTTGATGTCATTTTATTTTTACAGCAGCAACCATCCTGAAAGTTTTTTTAAAATATTTCTTATTTGAACAACAAAAATACATATAATACAAAAGAGAGCACATATGACGTATCAACAACATCGTCAGGGGCACGTGCTATAATCCAATTACACTTTCTGAAAAATCTACTGTCCATGCAAATGTACATGCTAATCTACAGGGTTCTTTTCTGCACTGAGCTGCTCATTTGAAATCCAGAAGGCAACACAGACGCGCTCCTATACCAAGAGTCTTATCTGGACCACCTGGATAAAAAAACAGGAAACCTAAGCACTAATCTATACTGACAGCTTTTGAAAAGGAGCTCTGTAATATGCACAAATACAAAGACAAGGTATAAATACTCCATAGGTTTAAAATTCAGGAATATGAATGGTCAATTGTTTACAATTGGAGTTTTTATGTTTCGTATGATTTAGCGACTTTTTTACAACATGTAAAAAAAACAGCACACCTAAATGACAAAGCCTTAGAGCTACAGAGAAAAACAAATTGCATTTAAAGTAATTTTAAAGGCTCGAGATAACATTGCACTATAAACGCAAATGTTTGTCTTCTTTGTCGCACTTACGTTTTGTTGCTTTAGCAAATTTCATGCAGTTTATTTCTGACACAAGACATAACAAGCTTGTGTATTTATGACAAAAAAGCAGGGAAACAATTTTCATTGACCTTGAAACTAAAATTGTTAAAAAGTAAGTTAAATGCACATATAGTAAATATATTTTCTCATATAACGGTGTTTTTTTTTTGTCTAAGAATCCTTCAAGAATGGTTTAACAGACACTTTGCATGATTAAAACAAATATTTACGAATTTTTACGTTTTATACAATAAAGTTTTATTGTGAACATGAGCCCTGTTTATCGATATCACCAATACAGTTCTGGATTTTATTCTGCCTTCCTACGCACATATGAATTTTCTTTCACACAACAGCTCGCATGTCTGGTAGCGTATTTGCGCCAGTGAGAAAAAGAATGATGTTGGCTTTTAAATGATGAACCGTTTGCGTTTATACAAAATTACAAAACGTTGTCGCAGACATTGGGACATACTCTGTTTAAACACCTGTCGTTTTCTCTAATATTGGCTCCTGTGCTTCGGTCCATTTGAGAGAGGAGAAGACACTGAAAAAGTCCTGTGAAAGTCGATTTTGCACCTGCGCCAGTGCTGTAGTGGTATCATACAGACGCCCATCCAAATCCATCACACGCTGGAAGCTCTGAAATAAAATGAAATAAAATATTGCTCTGTCCGTTGGTGGATTAGGTATGCACGTTTTTTTTTTTCAATGTAAAATGCAATGTAAAAAGATCAAATTACATTCAAAATCGATTAATGTAAAAACCGATAAAGCTAATGTTTTTATCTAGTTATATATTTCTATATCTAGTTCTTCAAAGGTCTTTTTTTTAAAAAACATGTTTATCGCGATTGTGAAAGTTAGAGAAGGTGTACCAGCGGTTGCCTTCATATCGCCAGCTTCGGTATCGTCTGTAGCTGCGAGAAAGTTAAAAGCGCACAAGTGATCTGTCTTTCGTCAAAATATTTGCTGGAGCAGCAGGACGCAGAGTACCATCCAGCAGCTGTAGATGGTGCTCGGGGAAGAGCCGATTCTCTTTTCAGCACAGGGAGTGAGAATGAGCTCAGTCCGACTCCCAACAGAATCCATTCTGGTTCGGTTACTGTCAGACTGTGCGTCTCAGGCTCTTTGGATCACAACGTGAAAAAAAAAAACAAAAACAATTGCTCACATCGTGTGATTTCCACTAGAGGAAGAGAAGATATCACCTTTAAAAAAATTAGAACTTAATATTTGGATCCGAGAGCACTTGGTGGTGGTAGAGGGGAGACCCCATTACCTGTAAAGCGCTTTGAGTGGAGTGTCCAGAAAAGCGCTATATAAGTGTAAGAAATTATTATTATTATTATTATAAATTATTAAAAATATCAGATTGTGTTTCTGTAACATTTCGTGCACAGTACGCCATATTTAACAAGAGAACAACAGTCTCAACGAGGCCTTTACACACAGTCTGGGGTATTTTCCCCCTTTATATTTTTGCCACTTTATATCGAACCTACAGTATTATACTCCCAAAAGTGCACAGTAGATTTTACTTAAAAAAATGCACAATCCAGCGCTGGTATAAACAGATGTGTGCCATGTTTGCCTTTGTCAGCATTTGTTTCAAAAATAAGTTCACGATACGTTAAAAACACAAAAAGCACAAACTTAATAACACAACGATACAAAATCAAAACCAAATCATAAAGCCAATTAAGTACCTATCCTTTGAAAACAGAGAACACCTTTATATCTACAAAAAAACCGTGACATTTGTATCTACATTTGAATTACAAAGCAGACCAAGTAGTCGCTGAATTCAAAGTTCAGATCTTGGCCAAAACAAGAAAATCAGACGTGAGCCGTTTACTGAGCTTTTGATCAACGTCTGAGTGAAAAAGCCACTCTCTGGCACATACTGCCCAATGTAGCGTAATGTTTCGGGTGATCTAAATCCCAGTTCGACATCAAGTTTCCAACTCGTTTCCTTAGTCTTGTTTACCCACGAACCAGGATTCTACTGTATGAACTTCCGGGGATATTACAAAATGTTTGATGGGGCATCAATCATTCCAGGCGGAAATTGACTCTTTTTTTTTCTCGAGGGATCATATTAAACATTTCATTCATATCGAGAGGAGGATCACCATGAGACACAAAACAAACAGTTTAATTCTGTCTTTTTTAGAAAGTAGCGTTTGTGATACATTAATAATATTTTCGTGGAAATATAGAAGTTGTAAATTTTTAAATTTATATTTGAATCAAAATGTGGTTTTGAGTCAAATATTAGCGTGTTCATGTAATTAGTTTGTGTTTGTCATTACTATATATATATATTGCCATGTTACTAGAATTTGTAACTAAAGTTTACTAGTTGTGTTTTTTTTATGATGATTAGCCATTTGTTGATTACAATTTAAAAGGTATGGGTTTAATAGTCGTATATTCTACATCTTTTGCCCACTGGGATGTGCCAGTTTTATTTGAACAAAGCTAGATACACATTTTCTAATGCAGCCTTCATTACAAGACAGTTTATTTCTCGAAAGCGTGGTATGTAAAAAAGAGAAAAACGAAAATATATGGATGACAATATTTCAAAGATGAAGATATTACTTTTGAGAAATTGTCATTTTATGTATCAAGACGCTTTTCAACCACTGGTTTTAGACCTTTGCTATGCTTCCTGAATCATTTTCAGTGTTATAAACTGGGTGTGGAGGTAGCGATCACTTTGAAGAGCAGTTGACAGGCTGGAGCTGTTCAGACTACTCGTTATTTCTCAAATGCTTCCATCTTTTTTCTTTCACGCTAGGACGCGAGTGTGTACATGTGTTTGGTTTTCATTTCACTGATTCTCATTGAAGATTTGGGAATTAACGACGAAAGAATCAGTTGCCTTGGAAAGCAGAAGTTTTGGTTCACAACGATCTTGAAGACACGCCCATGTAGTGCAGCGTGTGATATTTGTACTATAAAAGACCAAGTGCTCAAAGTGACGTCTGCGTTTACCGTTTAGACTTTTCATCTCGGGCGCACTTTTAGAAAGCAAAGATAGAGCAGTTGTGTTGAATCACACTTCAGCAGCTGTCAGCAGAGTGGCGCAGCGGAAGCGTGCTGGGCCCATAACCCAGAGGTCGATGGATCGAAACCATCCTCTGCTATACACACCGTCAGTTTAATGAAGTGAATTAAAACTGATTTTTTTCTCTCGTGTGTGTGCAAACTTCACACTTACTGTATTCGTTAATCTTTACCAATAGCAGATGCCCAAATGTATCTTTGGTTGTTCTGAGATCCTTGATAGTTTCCTCAAATCCTTCCAATGAACATCCATATCAAAGCACAGTGTACGAAGTTAATTTATTATATTTATGACTATATTTATTATACACGTGTAAATTAATTACTTTTTCGCAGTAATTAATTTATTATATTTATTACTACATTTATTATACACGTGTAAATTAATTACTGCGAAAATAATTTACTTCGTACACTGTGCAGAGTGCCGTATACTCCTAGTTGCGGCACACACGATACATACTGTAAAAAGCCTCAGGCACTGTGTTAGATGTGTTTTCGACGTTATATATGCGTTTATTAATGTCGTCGATTTTACGGTTGCAATTCGACGTTGATTATACGTCGAGGCGACGTATATATACGTATAGCCGTATTTTCGCCGTGAATATACGTATATTCGACGAATCAATGCCCACAGCTTGGCATACAAGGGTTTTGCTGAGGGGGTCTTGCCACCTGCCTGAAAAAAAAACAGTAAAATGTTTGAGTGCCTATAGAGTTTCTATTTTTATTTTCTTGACAAAAGTTGATACAATTTCCTGGACACCCCGTCCCCCATCAGTGCGCGGTGCCCGGGGAAAAATCTTTAGGGGGGCGTCTGAAATTCTGAGGGGGGGTGATATTTCGGTTGAAACGGAGCTGTATGGTGCAGCTACCCAAATGAAATCTCGCAGCTATGCCATGATAGAAGATTACGACTAGCAATCTGGTATTTGCGATGAAGTTCAGTTTCACATTTTTCGTCACTCTCACGGTTTGTATTGCCTGGAGCGAAAAGTACCATAAGCGTTCATTTTTGCAGCTACATGGACGTTCTGAATCGTTAAGAAAAAAATGTTGTAAAACCAACAGAAAGCACAGACTGCTATAACTAGTCCTAGTTATATAACGATTTTAAGTATAATGATAAACTACTGCAAGGAATCGGTCCACCTGAGCAAACAGGATCGTAATGTTGACACTCAATAACAACACTGATATGTGCAGTTCCTGGACGGATAGCCCTCCTGCCCATCAAACAGACTGAGTGACTGTTCGTGTCATTTAGTGTTGTCTGACCATTGACAAAGTACAACTATTTTTTTAGGGTGCAAATTAAGTTAGGTAAATCTTTTTGCCCAAAACTGAAGGGGCGACATTTCTCCCTCCCCCCGTGATGCCAGGCCTGTCCCCATCCTATTCCATAATGTCATTATATATAATACCATACAACAGTGACCGATCCTTACTAACTGTATGCGTTATAATTGCACATCAGCTCATAGCAGGGGGCACATAGCCGCGATGTATTATCAATGTTAAATTCCAACCATAATATCGACAGCATTAATAAACGCATACGTTGAGAAAATATCGAACCCAGCATATTTTCCGGTTATATACCACAATGCATTGCTAGTATTCGTTGGTCACCATTTTGGACACGTTTTTCAAACGTAGAAGTATATCCGCAAATATCTCAGCAATTCTCTTTTGACGAGTAAGTATGAACAATAATAATACTATCTGAATACATACAGATCTTTCTTAATATTATTTTGATTAAAATAGTACGTGAATAAGCAGAAAATGGCACATAAAAATAGTGTGAATGGGGAAGATGACACAAGATCGTTTTGCCATTTCTCTATTCTTATTCTATGTTGTATTTTCAAACTTTGGGTACTCTTTGATTAGGACAGACTTTATTGCTCAACTGCTATGATGCAAGCCAAATTTTATACATTTATTTCAGCTTTGAGCTAAGTAAACCGTTCATTTTTTAGATTATACTAAAGAAGATATTAATCATCATTTATTTGGGAAGTAATATTATATAATTTTCTCCTAGCTGCGGTGCTGAAGTCCCACCCTACATCAACGGAAAAAGAAATAAAGGAGCACGCAATGTGTTACGTGAAGAATGTATATGCAAGGCAGGGGGCCAGGAGATCTGGACACTGAAAATAATATGTTTTTGGTTCTAACTGTTAGGACAATTAGACAGGGTTTGCAAATAGTGGACAAAAATCGTCTTAACTTCCATTGTAATATTTTTTTTTCTTGGAAATATAGAAGTTGTACATTTTAAAATGTATATTTGAATCAAAATGTGGTTTTGAGTTAGTGTGTTAATGTAATTAGTTTTGTGTTTGTCATTACTATACTGTATATTGCCATGTTGCCAGAATTTGTAGCTGAAGTTTAAGACTAGTTGTGTTTTTTATGATTATTGCCCATATGTTGATTGTTGATTGATTGTATACAATGTATAATTTGAAATACATATGTTTCAGGTGTGAATGTGTATTTTCAGAATAAATTTCTAAACCTAATCATTGGCTTGGTTTACTTGTTTCTACACCTATAAAACCTATCTTTGATGTATAATAGACCTCTACCCATATACGTATAATAGACCTCTAATGTTATCCGTATAATAGACCTCTAACCATATACATATAATAGACCTCTAACCATATACGTATAATAGACGTCTAAAGTTATCCGTATAATAGACCTCTAAAGTTATACGTATAATAGACCTCTAACCATATACATATAATAGTCCTCTAAAGTTATCCGGAACTCCAACCATATATGTACAGTATAATAGTCCTCTAAATTTATCCGTATAATAGAACTCCAACCATTTATGTATAATGAACGTCTAAACATAGACGTATAATTGACGTATAACTTTAGACGTATATTAGAATTTCATTCTAGACGAATTGTAGACCACATTTAGACGTCTAAGGTATGCGTTTAATAGACGTATATTATACGTCTTTTGCCCACTGTGTTGGTTCACAACGATCTTGAAGACACGGCCATGTAGAGCACAGTGTGATATTTGTACTATAAAAGACCAAGTGCTCAAAGTGACGTCTGCGTTTACCTTTGAAACTTGCTTCAAAGTAAATCAAGACGTATGTCTGTCTCGCTGTGTGTGCTCTTATCTGTCCATCTCTCTCTCCTCTTCTCTCACTCTGTGCAGTCTGTGCAGAGTATCTGAAGGGGATGCAACACCACTTGGCAAAGAAGAAAAATTCTCAGAGGCAGAATAAAAAATCATTATTCTCTTCTCAGTCAGATTCACAGCTCAGACTCACACTCAGACAGAAGCTCAATGCTGTACTGCTCTCTATCCTCACAATCCAGAACCAGAAGATATTCAGACAATCAGTGCTGCTACATGAACAATATCAGACAGAACAGCCTGGACTCAAGTCACATTTCCCCCTTTTCCCCTTTCTCCCAGCCCTCTTAGAGACATAAAAGAGCTCCTGATTCTCCTCTCTGTGAACTGGGCTCAGGGGTCACTGATCTGGCAGCTGTGGGCTCTGTTCCAGGGCAGAAGCAAGAAACTTCAATAAACCCTTTCCAGGACTTCCAGCCCTTCAGTATTACTTTCTTTAATGTATATCAGCCTCCAAACATGTTTTTTAAGTGTTTTATAACACAAGTGAGTGTGGAATTATTTTTGTATTTATGTAATAAACACCAGTATTGACACTCTGATCAGTATATTGATTATTAGTAGCCAAAGGCCGATGGTCGTGACTAAAATAGTGACCAGTTGACCAGTCTGTAGCTCTGAGCAGTGGGACTCAGATCACACAGAAGAAGATCTGTCTGTGTGTGATTCCACACCAGCCCTGGGATTCAGCTGCTCTCACAAGTGTCTCACAGACAGTCTTATAAATGTACAATTAGGTGAAGTCTAGTTACAATTATAAAGTTAAGTGAAATCATCAGACTACCTATAGAAGTGAGAGCTTGGTGGAAATAAAACCAGTATACACCTCCAGGATCAGGAGTCTGATCCTCCTGGCTCTTTTACTCTGAAGATTCGTGTAAAACCCTTAAAAGCGCTTATTTCAGGGACTCGTGCTCGTTCTCTACTGCTCCACACGGGTAATCTTTGTAACGCATTAATCTGTGAAGTAAACTATTTTTTTTCTGTTTAATGATTTTCATTCCTCGGTTTGTCGCTCTCCTTCTCCAACTGTTATAAATCGCCTCTCTTCACAGCCCGGTTTAGTTTTTTGGAGATGTTATATTTGTATGAAAACCAGGAGTCTCCTCCAGCAGAGATGCACTACTTTTTAAAACTTTTTTTATTAAACGTATAGAATTTACAAATTTAACTACAACCAGAAGATTAAGAAACATGTACAAGAGAAAAAAACACAACAGAAAAAAAACATATAACCACCAGAGGTAATGAAGTAAATTATGTGATCAAATTGCATTTTTACATATACTGTATCATGTTTTTCTTGCTTTATTATTTCTCAGTTATTTATAGAATTTAAATAGTGTTTCAACATGCATGCGTTTCCTGTATAAAATAAAAATCAGCACTCACTTTTTTACAAAACAAAAAAAAAAACGCTTTTCTTTTTGCAACATTTCGAGTACCTCTGGCATTCATGAAAAAGACACACAAAAGCAGCAGAGACGCGCTCTGTTCTGTCAGAATAAGCGCTGTGATGTCACAGACACCAGCCAGAGCACCGGGATCAGAGAGAGAAAGAGCGTGGGAGGCGCACGGAGCGCACGGAGAAGAACCGTAGAAAAATCGATTAACTTCACCGATTGGTGAGTACTGATTCTTTTCTTGACCCTGTTTAAGTATCTAGAGAACAGTTAATAAAGACTGTATCGACCAATTACCATAGTGCGTTTAGGGTTAATAATGTTCAATCCGAAATTAAACAATGATTATTCATATTATTATTTAGGTAACTGTATCCTAGAGCTAGAAAATGATATTTCAAGTTCATAAATGTATGTAACAGTTTAAATGCATTTTTCCAGTGTTTATAAATCATAAGAATGGTAACCACGGCGACAGGCGCCTCGTCACTGCACGCTTCTAAGTGTCTCGCATTTGTCACAGAGAGCGGTGTGACGTCACGAGCAACGAGCAGCAACTAATACTAATATCAGTGTCTTCATGTTAATATTACTGAGATTACAACTGGTAGTTTTAATGCTAGTGTTCATGTGAGTATTAATGACAGTGGCACTACTGATTGTTTTAGTTTTAATGTTCATATTCATGTTAATATTAATTATAATTATAGTGTTACTGTTGTAGTATTAGTAGTATTTATATTTGTGTTATAGTGTATCTGTAGGTAAGTGAGTTTGTAGTATCTGTGCGTGTGTGGGTGCGTGTCTGGAAGTATGTGGTGTCTGTGTGTGTGGGCTGTGTGTCTGTGAGTGTGAAGGTATGTGTCTGTGAGCTTGTTGTGTCTGTTAGTGTGTGAGCGTGTGGGGTCTCTGAGTGTTTGGTGTCTATAAGTGTGTGTCTATGAGTATGCATAGTGTCTATTTGTTTCTGTGAATGCATGCCTGAGAATGTGTGTGTATGGTTTGTGTCCGTGAGTGTGTGGTGTTTGTCAGTGTGTAGTTTTATATTTGTAAGTGTATGTGTGGGCATGTCTGTCAGTGTGTGTAGTGTCTATGTGAGTATTAATGATGATAGCATTACTGATAGTTTTAGTTTTAATGCTAGTATTTATGTAATATTAGTGATACTTATAGTGTTAGTGTCAGAGTATTAACACTCATCATCATCATGTTAGTTTTCATGAGAGTATTACTGTTATTATAAGTATTATTAGTCTAGTAGTAGTTTTTGTCAGTGTTAGTAACAATGATAGTGTAAGTTTTGGTGATTGTGTTACTGTTGTAATATTAGCAGTATCTGCATTAGTGTTAGTTATAGTGTGTCTGTACCTAAGAGTGTATGTAGGTGTCTTTGTGCGTATATAGTGTCTATTTGTGTATCTGTGAGTCTGTGAGTGTATATATGTGAGTGTGTGAGTGTCTTATTGTGTGTATAAATGTGTGATGTGTCTGTGAGTGTAAATGTGTGTGAGAGTGTAGGTGTACAGTATATCTGTTAGTGTGTGTGAATGTGTGTGTAGGTGGGCTTGGGTTCCACTGATGTGTCTGACAGAAGTGACCCATCAACAGGTGTTGAGTTCCAGAGCAGCTTGCAAATAAAAACACTTTCTAGAGTCCAGGCCAACTTCCAGAGAGCTGTGAGTTTTCTGTTTTTATCAGTATTAGTAATAATGACAGAAGTAATTCCCACGCAAATGAATATTAACCAAGACAGACATCAGAAAATATCGCCTTTGCAATGATGTCACTCCTCTTCTTCATGAATTTTCTTTAATGACAGGACATTTCTCTGTCTGAGTGCCTGCTGCAAATAGTGTGACTAGCCATTTCTCTCCAATATTTTCTAGTTCAGTTATTTATCGCATATGAAATATTATTCTCATTAAGAATATTTTACCTGCAAAGTCACAGTGAAACTACTACAGCGAATGAACGTTTTTTGGGTGGAAAACGTTCAAAAGACTTAATGCTCCAGGGAAGGCTTGAACACACAACCTCATTATAACTCCACTGTGCACAGCTACATGCATACCACACACTGACCAACTGTGCTACTGGACTTCTGTAAGGCAGGCTCCTACACCGATTGTAAAACTGGCACAAACGTAGGGCGAAACACGGGGTTTTCGCTGTGGATACATCTCCACATGGGTGAAAGGGACAGTAAAATAGTAAGGTAAATAAAAGATACTGAAATATACAGTATGTGCTCACTGTAATGTAGGAAGAGGTGGTCAGACAAGCAAAACAGCTTTGTGGATAAGGTGAAGTGACATTGTTTTGTGTCAATTAGCCCACGAATTGTGCTTCATGTGCCTTAAGCTGTGCAATTTGTATGGTTGTTGAATGAGATTGGTTTCTTCACAAGCCCGGTCAATTGCCAGAGGAGAGCTTGCCGACACACTCCTTCATGAAGACTCTCTTTAAGATGATTACACCTTTCATTGTCAAGTCGCCTCCTTTGCATACAGTAGTAGCACCAACACTAAGAGAAAGGATGAGAAATGGCATTTATCAAATGATTGCAGTGTTTGTTTGAATGAGGATCCTTGTGTGCTGAACTGGCCTCTGGAGAAGTGTAGTGCAGTAAAGGAGAAGATTTGTGTCACTCAAGGCTGTAACGGAACAGAACAATACAATTACAATACTTTTATGAGAGTAAATAATACTGGTGCATCACAGTTCTTATAATGGTGAAAACAGGAGCAACATCTCTACAGTTTTGACTGAAGTATTTAAACGGCAAGAAATAATATCACTATGCAATTAATTAATGCAATTGAGCTCCTCTAAATGTTCTAGTCTGATGAAACAATGTATAGAATTAGGTGACAATATCAGAATTCATTCAAATACACAAGATTAATTTTCAGCAGCAAAAATACGCTCGAAAATATTTTACAAGAAAGAAACCTTACATTCACCTAAATCAACATTCACCCTCTACGTTAGCAGAGAACAGTAGGACAGTTAGTTAGTGTCACTGGACACTCTGTCAGAGAGGCTGATCTCTTCAGACTTCAATGAGTCTTCCAACTTGTCATAGCTGTTGAAGAAGCACCTGTTGAAACTCAACCGAAATTTCCTGAGAAATCGTTCAGCGAGCGATTCCTCCCTCTGGACTCTGCACTGAGCTGAAAGCTGCGCGAATTCCTCACTGTATGTCCTTTACTGTTACATGCGCTCTTGTGTAGATTATCTACTTGGAGAAATGTGACAAGAACACATCAAACTTTTTCCATATGTGAAGGAAAATGCTAAAGAGCCTGAAAACTTTGAACATTTAGGTTTGCGTGCTTTATATACTGTATATTCTTTACTATACTTTACTTTCCATATTTAGGGTGGAGCAGTGGCTCTGTGGCTAAGGATCTGTGCCTGTGGTTGTAAGGTTGCTCGTTCAAATCCCTCTGCCAGCAGAGGAATCCTACTCCACTGGGCTCCTGAGCAAGGCCCTTAACCCCAACTGCTCCAGGGCACCATACAATGGCAGATCCTGTGCTCTGACCCCAGGCTCTCTCCTTATCTGTGTGTCTCATGGAGAGCAAGCTGGGGTATGCAAAAAGATCATTCCTAATGCAATAAATTGTAAAGGGTTAATAAAGTGATGTTATTATTATTATTCCTTACAGCAGAGCAAACAAATTGTTACAAAAAACACCAGCTAATGTCCACCAGCGGAATTAACATTAATATACTGTAAAGTGCTGTTACTTGGGAGTGTTAATCTACAAATAAATTAAAAAAAATGGCATTTATAGCTCTAAAGAGGTTGACATAGATGTCTGTAACAGATCTTTTCAGTTCATTGCTGTTCCTCTGACTTGGTGAGCCTTTGGAATTTTAAAAGCGTTTTGCTTGCCTCTCATGTGGTCTGTGTACCAGTCCATTAAGAGCCGCACTATCACTGTGTCATGTGTGGTCCTACAGAACTACACAGCTATCTACTGGAGTCGTCTTCTGTCCATTGCAGTTGAGAACAGATTTAATACGGAGCTGCGCAGAAATTTCTGCGGCAAATATCGCTGCAGAACTAGCCCGGGCACAACAACGAAGAGAAAAAGAAATACCACAGGGTCGCCCATAAGAGGGAAAAATAGAAATCAATTGTTCAAACAATTACAGCACTCGTCCTCTTACAGTGGTCTCATGTTATTTTTCTTGCCATAAGAACAGTGGGATTGTTCAACTGTATTGTTCCCCAAATGGTTGAATAATAATAATAATAATGATAATAATAGTGGTGGTAGCTGATCGTTCTTGTCCATGGCCAAGTGACCTGTGTGAATACAGTATGTTGATTTATTCTCCTCAAGGCATCGCTTTAGCAATTCAAAGAGCGTGGGTTTTAACCCATTCAGTGCTTATTTCAACTAACGCCATGTTCCTTTTTCTAGGTCTTCAAATAGTTTACAATGTAGAGGTATCTTTAGTAATAAGAAAAAAGCTGCACCTCGGAGATCCATCTCACAAAAGCAGACTTCTTAAAGTGCACTTATGAGCTGTAGAACCTGAAGGAGTTCTCTCTCCTGGATATTAAACATGCAGATAATGAAATCAGTGATTTATGATATCTGCAACCTTCCAATAAATACATCTAAGACATGTAACAATCCCATTGTGCAGCTTCAGTGGCACAGTTGGTTGGTGCATTGTCCTTATATAGCAGTACATAATGGAGTCATGCTGAGGTTGTGAGTTCAAGCCTGTGGCAGTTTGCCTGTGATTTCAGCTGCAGAAACTTTCTGCTGGATTTAGGTTGGTTCTTCTGTTACTTTTTCTGCTCGATGGAGCTTTATTAATGCAGGCACACCTGCTTCCACTGCATTTTATTTTATCGCTGCTCACAAACCAACATACTGCAGACACCTCTGATACTGTCACTGCTTGTTGGCCACGTGTTCCTGCTGTCAGCCTGCTATACCATGCTCATGCGCGTCTAGAAACATTACTGCTCTAGTACAGGAGCGAAAGACTAAACGAAATTGCACACACTTTGAAAAAATCACGTTTGACAAACCATAGGATGACAAGAATGGGATTCTTTGGTTGTTTGAGTACATACTGTAAATCAAAGACACTGCGTTCAGCATATTCACATCAGGCACTCGGACAGAGATAAACCCAGAGAAAGTCTTCTCACATTTTAATCTGTAACTGCAGGATTCAACAAATTGTTAATTATCTCAACTTCACTTACAATTTTTAAACAATTTACAAAGCCCACAGTGGATGACATTTGGTTCCGGCACACATCAGTTGCTTGGAATATCATTGTAATATTTAATTTGCTTTCCTGTCACACCAATTTATTAATAATGAAGTTAAGCAATACACGTTTGTTTAAAACATGTCATTTATTATTGATACAGTTTCATTCTGTCTTTATTAGGAGCTGTATCACAGCTAATGCATGTAAAGCCTTAAGTATGTGATAGTGAGAGTTCAGTTATCCCAGGGAGTGAAGAGAACTGAAATTTAGTAAATACATATTTTAATAGAGTGTAAATCTTCAAAGTGTTCTGTCACTTCAAAAGCAAATTACAGGAGTAGGGATTGAACCCTCATAGACATTTGCTTATTGAGCTTAAGTCCAACACCTTAACTACTCAGCCATCCCAAAAAACAGTTTTAGCCCTCTGTTACACAGTTCATTGAATATATTTGTTCATTGACTATATTAATTTAATATATTTGTTATATTTTTGAATGGAATGGGACTGTACACTGGTGGTTCCCAGGGGAAACAGGGTTATTGAGCCATTGGGTATTCTGAGAATAAATTGGGTGGGTGAATGTAACCGTGTGGTAAAGTAAAACAGTCTTCTTAGATGAAGCGCTACAGATGCAGCCCCTGCAAGTGTATAAGACTTACATTTATAGTACTGCTGACACAAATGGAGCCTCTACATCAGACCGAAATAGCGATGTGTTCGCTTAGTTGTGCGTAGGATCTCCTCATGAATCTGTCTCATTCATCAGTGGAAATAGAAGCCGTCACTGTAAACTCGGACGTGATGTTCCACAGATGTACAGTGTGCCTTTCCTCTTGTTGTATTCAAGAGTACTCACTGTGTGAGCTCCTCACTGCGTTTCCTTTTCTTTTCCTGTGATTATCTACGTGGAGTGTGGTGACAAAATAGTCTTGAACATTTTCGGTTTGTGAAAGGAAACACTAAAGAAAATACAAGTGATTAACTTTTAAAATATCGACAGTACAGCTAGAAGAGTGGAAGATAAAATACGATTTATAATTAAATTCACAATACACTTAAGGAAAACACAAATGCCCGAATAGGGTCTTGAACCCTGAACCCTCAGATTAAAAACCTGATGCTCTACCAACTGAGCTATCCGGGCTCCGGATGGTGAATGACACTGTCGTGATCCTCGCAAGTCACATGTCTCTTCTTGTGCCGAAGCGCAGTCATACAGTACCTGACCCGTCTGGAATGTCTACTGACAGACTTTATCCAGAAGCGACGGCACCACTCCCAGTAGAATGAGTGAGAAATACAGCATGACATGGGGAGGTAAGGGGCTCCCACAATTCATCTTTCCTCACATTACTGATTTTTTCAATAGCATTTTGACCTTTTTTCACATTCAGATTTTTTTGCATTTAATCTTTTAATCAACAAGATTAAGAATGAAAACAAATGGAACATTTTTTGGAACAACAATTAAAAAAACTTTCAATGCCTTGGTTCTATAAGTGTGCACACTTTTTTGTTAAAAATTAAAAAAACATTTTGTTAAAATTCAATAAATAGTCTATCAGCAGCAGGAAATTATTCTGAAAGGAAGATTTTTTTATATCATAAACTGTAAAAGAGTTTACAGGTCGTATCCTTCGCTTTGTCTTTTAAATTAAGCGTTCGGGGTTCAAACCTGTGTTCGGACTGTTGTGTTTCTTGAATTTCTTGTAATCATCAAATGTCGTTGTTTTTTTCTCGGTTGTACAATGGAATTCGTGCAGCTTTCAGCTCAGTGCGGAGTGCAGAAGGAGGACTCGCTTACTGAATGATCTCTCAAGAAATCCCGGGTGAGATTCAAAAGGTGTTTTCTTCAACAGCCACGACACGTCTGAAGACCTCTGGATTTCCTGAATATGACATAAAATTAGTTCAAATCATTTGGTAGTTAACAGAACTAAATGCTTTAGAGGTACATTTAAAACAGCAGAGCAACACCATAGCACTTCGAGTTTGCCAGAGTTTAATTGTGTGAACTTGGCTCTCTATGAACATGAGCAACGAGTTCACATTCAACAGAAGATTGCAATGCGAGCACAGAAATATAAAGCACCTGGAGATGCCGGGATCTCATACATGCAAAGCATGCGCTCTACCACTGAGGTATATCCCCAACAGACTTATTAACGGAACTGAGATGTGCTGATGCTCTCTGAACACAATCCACCACTAACGAAGGATGCCTGCAGTTTCCCACTTTTGTGTTTCCTCTACTACAGAGTAAATTCATTGGAATTAAGAAATAATGAAAGAAAAATAACCGCATTGAAGCTTCCAGAGATTGGTTAAAATGAATCCGTTATTTTTATATCCAGTCACACGGGCGACGATGATTGATTTATCGACGGGGAGTGCTTTTTTACCTCCTCACTCGACTGCCTTGATTAAACTACGCATAGAACAACAGCAGTACTGATGATTCTCATGGACCGACTTGTTTTGTACAACTTGAGTGATAAAGTCCTGTCTGCAAATATTGTAGAAGAACGAAAAAGGGCAAAACAACACTCCAACCACAGGAATGGTAACAGGAAGGATCATGTTATTTAATATGTCCTTTTGAGATGCCTTGTCAACGCACACAGGCGTTAGAGCTGGACAAATAATTGATAGTGGTGTTTGTAAACAATCATGGAACATTATTTCTAAACCAGGAAGAAAGGAGCAGACTTAAACTTTAAGAGACAGAAACGACACCTTATCACAGCTACATTAATTAAAATGACATCACAACAAAAGAGCGAAGCCTTGAGTGAATCAAATTAGTTTTCATTGGACGTCTGTCTCTTCATAACTTTGTAGGTGAGAGGGAGGATTGCGGAAATGTGCCGGTGTTTCTCAGAAGTGCGTTGGTGGTATAGGTGCCTTCTAAATAATTGAACCGGGTTTGAATCCCGGTAAGTGCATTCCCAAATCCTTTCAAGAAAATCTGTGATCCGGTAACGTATCTTTTGAAACTAGCATTCAAGGTAGGATACGTGTTCTTAAACACCAAAACACTCTATAAGGAAAAGGCAGATCTCTGTACACAAGACGGCAGTGCGATCTTAGAATTCCTGTGTTGTTGACGGATTCAGACTCCTTCTCAGAGGTCTTTGCTCGCCAAATAACTTTGCAGCTGAGGAAGAGCACCCCGGAAAATACCAAACACAACCAGCGAGCGTGTTGGTTGCTCTTGCTCTTAATGCAAGGAGCTGTTTTTTTTAACTATTATTAGCCAAAAACAGCAGCACAGGTAGGTCGCATTTGTGATTGTGTCACTTCTCTGCTTCAGCAAGGTCAATAAAAGACTCTGAAAGTAGTAAAGCAAAACTGAACTCAAAATCATATTAGGAATTCTGAGCGATATATCCATACAGGTAATCCAATAAGAATGTTGAAATATTTGAATATCATCTCTCTACATATTTCGCTGTTTTTTACCCGGAGTAAAACTATTGGATTGAAGGAATGCTAACCGCTGGGTTAAATGTATAGTTGTTACTTGGAGAAATCTGTAAACTCGTGATCTTATATGTTTTAAAAGACAGCACAGGAAAAAACGACAGTGCTGATTATTTTCCGGAGACGGAGCACAGATGACCTATCCGAGCTAATTGATAAAGCCCACCCAGTGGATACTCTAGCAGAACGTCAAAGAACATTCACCCTGTATCCAAAGAAACCACAGGAACAACATCAGGAAGCACAATCAATTCCCCTTTTAAATCTTTCCTGTAAGGTATGCTATGTGAATTCATGAATTTAATCCTCTGATCTCTTTTGATCACGAACAAAGTATTTCTGATGGAGCGCTATGTTCAAAGATTTAATAAGCTTTACCCCTGCCAACGATTCGGCGTGAAGAATTAAAAGTTTCACAGACAAAAGCAGCTCACCACCACAGCCAATATTACCGTAAATGTACTTGCCGGTACACTATCATGTGCACTGCCTCAAAAGTGATCTCGGCAGACGTTGTTCCCTATAAAGCTGAACGTGCCAAAGAGAATTTCTGTTGAGAAAACAAAATATTTTTTCTGCCTTGATGTTAAGCTGACAGCCTGTCTTTTATAAAGTCTATCTCTAAACACCTCCCTCAGCCTAACAAAAAGCGCTTTTACTGATCGTATTGCAGGTCTTAAAACATTAACATTTGGCAGCGGTGGGATTCGAACCCACGCCCCCAGAGAGACTGGAGCCTAAAATCCAGCGCCTTAGACCACTCGGCCACACTACCTTCCTCCGTGTTCATCTTCCTCACATTGCTGGCTTGGAAAATGGCGGGGGCTTCAGCTCTTGTCGTCGGATCTAATGATATCATGACATGTGGAAGTGACTGCACCTTCATCTTCCGAGATGCTTTCTATAGCACAAACGCTACTTTCACCGGCACAAATATAGCAATAACGAAGGAGGTGGGATTCATCCTTTGTGCTGTTTGTAGGGGTGCAACTCTATGGCGATCTACTGACTTGAAGAGCAAAAATCAAAATCCTCTGCTATTACTGTTGCTTTTTTCAAAGTTTCTTCAAATCCTTCATTTGAACGTCGATTTTGAAGGATATTGATGATAATACCACATAACTTGTGGTTTTCTTGTGATCGCCAATTTTATTCAAATACCAGCCTTTTTTACAGTTCCTTGCGTGTTTCACAGGGTATAATAGCCCCCCTCGCATCCTCAACTAACATATTTTAAAATTACAATAGATTATACAGCATGCATGTTTATATTTATATTAAAATTAAAGTAAATATACAAGAATATATTCAGTGCTAACCCAATAATTCTTGTCAGGTTCTCCAACAAATCTGCGTTGTTATTTTAACATGTTTCAGCTGAGGGTGCAACAGGAGTATAAATGAATTTTCCCGCCAGCCATTCAAAGACCAAATTCCATGAGTGAACATTATTTTCTCAGAAGTTGCCGGCATTGGACTTTGCCGGTGGTATTGAATTATGTCCACAACTGTTGTAGTAGTTCCTTCTTGAAGTTCGACATGTGCAAAGCACTCGTAATATCATAGGTGTTAAAGTTCACTGAGTCTATTCGAGTCATGGTGTGTATCCCTGCCTATCACTGGAAGACGGGTAGCTTTTTTACACTCAGATTCCAATCTTCAATGCTTTGTGTGAGAGCTTACATAACTTTCAGTTTCTCACATTTTCTGACGACTGTTCCAAAGGAGCACCCTGTCAATTCCGAATACTTTTCAAAAATCTGCCTGCATGTTTGATTATTGTCATTTCATTTAGAAAAAGTTCAATATTGATCATAACTAAAGAAAATAATGATCACGAACAAAAAAGGGATAAAGATGCGAGTCGATCTTGAATCACAGCTGGGTGACACGGGCTTCTGTTCTGATATGGTTGTACGAGAAACAGGAGGAATCGCCAATCTCCTATAGAACATGAGTTGAATCAGGAGTCATGTTGTACACTCATGCATATGTCAATGCCTGACCTACATCGTAAAACTAACATTAAGTTGTCAGAGACATTCATTTTTATACAAACAAGAGACAGACCAAGTAATAATTCTACATTAGTTCAGGTGGGTAAACCTGAACTAACTAATAAACCTATTAATAATTCTACATTAACGTGTCCTACACTGATCAGACTAATTGACATGGTCTGATTCAGAGCCTGTGCAGTTCATGCTAATTACAACAAGGACAGTTCTGAACCCTCATCACCGAACTGAGCACAAGTTCAGCTGTTCTCCAGTTTTGTTACACATGGTTTTTCATTGCAATTGAGTTCAGAGCTGGAGCTGATCTCCAGACAGTACAGTGTTTTGGGTAAGTTGTCGAAATTCGCATGAGGCTGCAGACAACTTACCCAAAGTGTTTTCTATAGCTTTCAGGTGCAGTTCATTTATATAAAAGAATGTAAGTGGTATAAACGCAACAAGCCAGACGGCAGGCCAACCTATAATCTTCTGACGCGAGGCCCGGCGCGTTATTCATTACGCCACTGACCCTGCTATTGAAGTGCTAAAAAAAACACGTTTTCTACATTTTTGTCTGTTTAAAAATCACTCTCTAAAAAAGACAAAGGGTTTGTGTGTCGTGCTAAAATTCCGCTTCATTTCGAATGCAAATAAAAACCGTTAGTAAAGCATTTTGATTAAAACTGAATAATATATGAAAGGTTTCATCTATACACTTACACATAATAAGTATGCGAATAAATTCTCAGAAGAAGCCGCATCTCAGGTATTAGAGAGATTTAAAATTGGATCGGAGGATTTAGAGCCCAGACTGCACACCAACAGCTGACACAGGTCTTTTATAGAACCGTTTTGATTTCCTCTACTTTGTCCCCGTGACGTCATTGTCCTGATGCAGCCGAGCCCGACACACATCTAGTTTTTTGTCACTGGGCGCACACCCTGCGGTCCATGCGGATCCTGATACCCCAGTACAATGACGGGGACACTAAACTGTAAACAGGTGCCGTCCTTCGGCTGAGACGTAAAACCGAGGTCCTGACTCTCTGTGATCATTCAGGAGAATGGTGGCGGTGGAGGGGAGTCCCCGTTACCTGTGAAGCGGATTGAGTGGCGTATCCAGAACAGCGCTATATAAGTGTATGCAATCATCATGATGATGATGATTATTATTATAATGTAAAATGCAATAAAAAAGTCAAACTTTGATTCAAAATAGATAAATGTAAAAACTGATAAAGCTAATGCTTTTCTCAGGGCTATATCTACTTTTTTTTTTTAAAAGCGAAGTCTGTTACGATTGTGAGAGTTAGAGGTGTACCACCGGGTGCCTTCATATCGTGAGCGTCAGTCTCGCCCGTAGCTGCGAGAAGGTTAAAAGCGCCCAAGTGATCTGTAGACGATGTTCGGGGAAGAAATAATTCTGTTTTCAGCACAGGGAGTGAGAATGAGCTCAGCCCGGCTCCCAGCAGAATCCATTCTGGTTTGGTTACTGTTAGACTGTGCGTCTGAGCCTCTTTGGATCGCAACGTAAAAAAAAATTGCTCACATCGTGTGACTTCCACGACAGAAAGGAAAGATATCACTTTAAAAAATCAGAACTGAAGATTTGGATCCTTGGCCTCAATTTGATCAAATTATTAAAATAATAATTATCAAAATATCGGATTGTGTTTCTGCAACATTTCGTGCATAGTACGCCATTTTTATCTAAAACAGTCACAACGAGGGCTTTACATGCAATCTGGGGTATTTTCCCCTTTTAGATTTTTGCCACTTTATATCAAACCTGTTATACTCCCAGAAGTGCACAGTAGCTTGTACTTAATAAAAATGTACAATTCACCGCTGCTATAAACAGATGTGTGCCGTGTTTGCCTTTGTAAGCATTTGTTTAAAAAATAAGTTCACAATACGATAAAAACACAGTAAGCACAAACTTTATAATACAACGATACCAAATCAATACCAAATCATTATACCAATTAAGTAACTATCCTTTGAAAACAGAGAACACCTTTATATCTACAAAAAACTTGACATTTGTATGTATTTTTGAATTACAAAGCAGACAGTGTAGTCCCTTAATTCAAAGATCAGATCTTGGCCAAAACAAGACAATCAGACGTGGGCTGAATTCGGAACAGGAGCCTTTGCTTCGTCGTTTATTGAGCTTTTGATCAATGTCTGAATGAAACAGATTAGCTTTTTTTAACTCTTTGATTAAATTACACAAAAAGCACCTTCCTTCGAGCCGGAATCGAACCAGCGACCTAAGGATTCCCTGCTGATGCCACTACAGTCCTCCGCTCCACCAACTGAGCTATCGAAGAGATGCCATGGTATTGCTCTCTGGCACATACTGCCCAATGAAGTAAAATGTGAAATGGGTGATTTAAATCCCACTTCGACATCAAGTTTCCAACTCGTTTCCTTAGTCTTGTTTACCTTGAATTTAAGCTGTGGCAGTCCAATCTCTCCTACCTATTCTCCTGTGTGGGACACCTCCAGCAATCTCTTCTCCTGCAAACCGCCTGTGGGCTGTCTCCCCGCTGCCTCCCTGCGCTGCTCCGCTCCCCTCTGCCTGCCTGACCTCCAGTGCACCCTGGGACTGAGGGTACCTGCTCGTTTCATCCTCCATCTCCAGGCAGTTCTTCACCATGTTCCCCTCGCTCCCGCACCTGAAGCACTTCATCGATTCCGAAGTAGCGAATACCACATAATCACAGTTGTCAATTCAAAATTTAAGCGCCACATTGATCACTTCCAGGGTTTTTTTCCACCAAGATCACGTACACTTGTCTTCAGAAAGACATGATTTGCTTTAGCTGTGGTGCCCCGCAGCCCAGAGGGACCCTCCTCATCAGAGAGACCACCTATCTGTACCGGGACAGCTTCCTCTCCAGCAGCTCGTTCCATATAAACAGAGGCACGTTGGAGAGGGCAGCACCAGGGAGAAGGTACCGTTCAAGACAACCCCCTTCTCCACCGGGGTGTTTGCCAGATCAGTAGACTGTAGGAAAACAACTATCCCTCCACTCATGCAGGAAGCGGACTTGATCTTGCAGCCCACGACCTTCCCAACTGTACATATGCACCGCTCCAGTGGACAGAACTCCACAGGGGAAATTTTAACACCATGGCGCCACGCAAGCTTCTCAAATGAGAAGTCTGGAGGATCAGAGCCCCCAGAGCTGCCTATGGAATGAAAATAAACCAATTTTTTACCAAACCCTTCTTTTTCTCCCCCCCAAAAAATGACAAAGAAAACACAAACCAGTGAACAAACACTGCCACACGATTCAAACACTCCAAGGCTCCACCCACCCACTCACTCAGTCTCATGAGAAAACACAGTGAGACAGTGAATACACGCACTGACTGACTGGACACTACAGTACATTAACACTGCACTGAGTGAGAGAGGTTAATAATGGCTTTCTCCCCACTGCAACTTCTGTGCCTCCACTTGGGAGATATTTTGTCTTCTCCCACTGAATGATACCTCTTCCTCCAAATGACTTCTTTGTCTTACCTGCCCAACTTTATGATCAGATAGTAGAGAGACACACACTCCCAGTCCCAGTATGAACTACCCTCACATTACCATCACTGGCTGGAGTCATCCCTGTTCTTACTGGGAGCTAATCATTAACATCACTGCTGCAGTATGCTGCTCCATACTGGTACTGAATAGGTTTTCAGACCTACAGCACCCCTTATCAACCCAGCACAACCCCGGAGCCAGGACCCTGTGTGACTTTCCATAGACTGTCCCCTGTTCATGGTGTATCAGATACACTGCAGTGTTTGAGCTGCTCCTCTCTCTGCCTGGTGTTGTCTCAGGGGTCAGATTGTTCATGGGATGCCCTTGACACAGATGTCTCAGCTGCACGCACATTCTTGTAAGAACCCCCCCCCAGCTGTCCTTCACCTTGAGCCCTGGAAAAGGAAAGAGTGGGAGAGAGTCCTGTTCATTAATCTCTCTCTCTGCAGTGTCTGTCCTCACACAACATTCAGGCAAGCAGGGTCACTGATATTACTCCCAGGTCAGCGCCTGCTGTCCACTGTTAGCCAGCTGACTGTTCTGTGGTAGTGAGAATGAGTGCCCGGTTTCTGGTACTCAATCTCTGTACTCATTCCAGCTGACAAACATTTCTGGAACCTGCAGTACTTCCATTCTCTCCTTTGTCTTCCTGTGACATCGTAGTCCTGAATTATATCACATACATATCTCTGATTAATCCGTCAATACATTATGACCAGTATGACCACATGTTCTAAAGATACCAGTCCAGTCTGGAGAGTCGCAGACTGCTCTGTCAGTGCCAGTGTGAGTCTCATTATAATATCCAATAGCTAATCCAGCTCACAGCAGATTGCTGGATCAGGTAGCTGCTGAACAGATAGGTAAGAGAAGCAAGTTTAGCCCATCTAGCCTGTCTGTCCTCTCCTCTCACTCAGCGAACAGTTTCTGAGGGAGAACAGGTTTCAAAGCTCTAGGTAACCTCCTGTTCAAACAGGAGTACAACATAGCCAGGTTCAGAGATGAGCAGGCAGTCAGACACAGCAGTATGAGGCCAGCATCTTATTCATGAGACCACTAGAAGTTGAGACTGAGGTGCTGAGCTTACCACACTGGAGCTGGTCTGCTCTCTGTTTCTTGTGCTTTTTATCTTCTGCACAGGGCAAACATAGTGGCAGGCCTTTGGGACTTGAGAGGTGGGTTCTCCCCTGTGTTTCACTCCTCTGAAGTTCAAGCTTTCAGTACTTGACAAGTCTGGTATCAGAAATGGAAGAGTAAAAAAAAGTAGTAAAGTCCAAAAACGCAATGCAAAAATTCTTAATCAAATAAACAAGCAATAAGTCCAAAACACGGTAGAGGGCAGTAGAATAAGGCAAACAAATCCAAAAACAAGAGGCGAGAGTGAAAAACCACGAAACAGGTAAATGTCAGTAATAATCCAAAAAAGAAAGGAGTTGGAGAAGTATGCGCATTACAGAAGCTCAGGGAGACTACCACAGTGAGTGAGGAACAGGGGGAAGAGGAGAACTGAAATAGTGAAGGCAGGGAAAAGTGATAGGCTAATCACTTACGGCGTGAGCATTTGTGAAAGAGTGTGCACCTGGATATGTGAGAATGAGTGGAATGCGAGCATGTGGGAATAAGGGTGCATGTGGAATGCGTTATATTTGAACACTTTGCATCTAACTTTCTCCAGCTCCACCCTGTAGCAACAACCCTGATTACTGTTCATGAGCTCCTGGCCCCTCTTGTTCCCAGTGGAACCTGTGTGGAGCAGCAGCAGAACCAGAAGATGGGGTTTGTGTTTCTTTATATTGTCTGCTATTGTAAAACAAGTTACCACTTCAGGATAAAGAATCTCCCTCTTTGTCCCTTATTCCCAGGGCTGAACCTGTTTCTCAGTTGGGTGCTCAAAAGCTCATCAACAGCCATCTAGATCAGCAGTACTGTACTGGGTACAACAGGCCCTGCTGTGAGAGTGGGGGATATGTTCTTGTAGAGCTCTAATCCTCCTGAACTGCATCTCTCCTCTCCCAGTTACTCATGCAGTTATGTCAGTCTATAAACTCCAGCGGTACCCTATTGCTCTTGTTCAAATTATTTTAAAATGCAGTGGGTGATGTTTTCATGATACATGACAAAGGGGTTCTTTTCCTTCAGCTCATGTAGCCTCCAAGGCAACCCCATGCACACAAACCCATATAGAGTTTGCATCAGTGAGGTCAGTAATGAGCTCAGTCAGACCCAATCCACTGCTTTCACCCCCAACACCCCTTAACCTGGGCTTTAACCACTACCTGTTGCTCCTCACATTGAGTCTTTCACCACCACAATATAAATGAAATGAAAGAACAGTTTTTTGTACCATGTTCTAGTTTTGTGGGCCAAATTGTAATCCTTTATAAGAGCATCCAAAAAATCCACCCCCATGTGCTGATTGTAGTCCTTGCCATTCCTATTCCCGACAACATCCTGAACCTGCCAAGACCCATCGAGTTTTTTCACCTTGTGATGGACTGTCTCCACTGTATGCCTTGTGGATGGTACTACACATGGTCACCCATGTGTGTCCATCCACTTGGTGAACAGTAGTTCTCCAGCCCTTATCCAGCGCAAGGAGCCCCTTTCAGCCTTTTTAGGATGTTTTGTTTTATGCGGGGGAAACCCACATGGTTCTCTCATATCATGCCACAGGCACCAAATTTCATTTTGAAGAGGTCCCGGAAAAGGGCAGAGCTGGTGTAGAAATTGTCAATGTAAACATTATAACCTGTACCCAGGTATGAAACTTTCAAGACGTTCAGAACTTATTCATAGCTCAGCCCTTTTCCGGTGGCAAAGGGTGATTTTCCTGTATAGATTGAGAAATCACAGGTGTAACCTGTGGAGGCATCAGCAAACACGCACAGCTTGAAGCCCCACTTAGTGGGCTTCCCCTTCATGTACTGCCTAAAGCCTATTCTTGTCTTTGAGGCCACCATCCTTTCATCGACAGACAGATTATATCAGGGCTGATAAAATTATTTACATGCTGTAAGGATGGAGTCTAACAGGCGTCTAAGGCAGCAAAGGGGGTCATATTCTGAGGTCCCGCTTTTTAGATCACTTTCCCTGTCCTCCTTAGGATCCGGAAGGTGAAGTGTCCAGGATATTGCCTCAAATTTTGATTTGGTCATAATCGACCAGCAGAAAGGAACATCATAGGGCTCCCTAGGACTCCAATAGGGTCTCATATTATGAGATGTGAGGAGCCCCATAAAAATAAAAATTCCTATAATTATACAGGTCCACTATGGACACTGACTGTCACTCTGACTTTGAACCCTTTTGGTTGTCTGCATTTTTGTTCATGTTATTGCACAGTATGCACATAACTTCCATGCTAAAAAAACAGCTGGAACAAATCTAACGGAGAGTATGTTTTGGAAGTGTCCAGCTGGACACCTGGTGTCCATGCTGGACTGAACCTAAACTTTTCCAATGTCACATCCTGCTCTGCTTCAATCTTCCACCTGTCCTCTGGCTCTTCCGTTGGTGGAGGGGCTTCTTCTCTTCCTGCCCTGAACAGGTCTTGTGGTCTGGAGTGGAGTGGGAATCTTCCACCCTCTCTTTGGCCGAGGAATCTCAGCACTTGAGGGGGTGGAGGGTTCTTTGATATCCTCACTGAAAAACAAAAGGAAGTTAGAAAAAAGTACTGAAACTAGGAATGAGTTTCATGGTTTTATTACTGACCAACAGCCTTTGTTGCTAGGTGACAAAGTTAGGGCAAGAGGATAGCACTCCACATGTGTAATGATTGAGCTGCAGACCAGTGCTTTGAAGAATGAGCAAGCTTTGCCTAGCTATAATTGCAGAAGGGTGTTAATTCACACTTTAGTGCCAGGTGACCAAGGACCCCCTCTGATCTTCTAAAAAAAACTAATAAATATGAATAGAAATATAAAAACACAGACAATAGTGTTTTAAAATCATGTCCAAGGACTTTATGAAGACTGTAAGACGCAAAAAGCAGCAGTTTCAGAGGTTTGTAAACAGCCAACAAGGAAACATAACAGCTTTGTACTCAAAACTATGTAGCGGCGAGGCTTAATAATAAGGCAGAATTAAGTGTTTCTGAGCTTCCCAAATGAGGCCCCATTTCTCTGTTCATCTCTGTGATGCAGCCACAGAGAAACCATTCATGCAAGATGTTTTCTTTTGATAAGGACAGCTCCCAAAGGGGGATGCACTTAGCTAAGCCTGGCTATCATGATCAATGGTCATCCATTGGCGCCTATCTGTCTAGGGAGTGCCAGTTGGACATCTGGACTGCATTACTAAGTGTCAGGAGTAAGTGACTCATATCTCACCTTGATCAACCAATCAGGGACTGGTAGGGCCGAGTAACCCACGTGGGACTCTGATGCCCATGGAACTGTCAGCCAATCAATGAGCTGAAGTTCCTCCAGGTAAAAACAGGCAACACAGAGAGCCTGAGAGATTCAGGGAGAGTCAGTAAGATTCAGTAAGATTCTGGAGAGGATTCTGTGGACTGTTCTAAAGGGAATTCAAAGGAGAATTCCAGGGCAGGACGGCCCAGGAGCAGAAGGCTCCCAAGGGCAGGACATTCTCGCAGCGCGCCTCCTGACCATCCTGAGACTCAGCCCGGACAACCACGGAACGGCCAGTGTGTCCGAGTGCCAGAACTTTCCTTTGTTCTAAGAGTCTAGAGTGGAGGTTGCCAGAGAGTAACCTGCAGCAGGCCTCGTGAACAGGTCGGAACTGTGGAAAGCTGAATCACTATTCAGAACTAGCTCTTCATCAGGAACGAACCGGTCCTCTTCCTGACTTGCTGGGACCCACAGTCATCTTTTCTCCTGTGCAAAAACTTTGCTAGTTAAAGCCAACAATGAGCATCAGCAGCGCACCGTCGCAAGCCGCACAGCACAGCCTGGCACGGAGCCAGAGAGCGCGGATTGGACAGCAACAGCCTGCAACTGTTTCTTTGTGCCCGCAGGAGATCTGAATCCCCAAAGATTGGATGAGTATTCAACTTCAATGCATTACAGCTCGAGAATTCAATTGTTATCCAAACCAGTTGATATCAATTTAATTCCTAAGAGTTATGTACTTGTTTGAGTATCTAATGTAGACGTTGTAACCAAGTTCATTTACGAAACGGTCTTAATGAATGATATACTGAACGTATGTCCTCTTGATATATGTAACTCTTTGTAACTGACTGAATATATATACCTTTTGTATTCTGATAACCCTCTCGATAAGATCTGTTAGGTTTATATGCATATTCTATGTATTAATAAATGTATCCTCGTGTATTAGTACCTGTGTGTGCGCGTTGTTTGAGTTATGTCGCATGGTTGGATTCTAAAGCCATCAAAAGAATCAACTTTGTGATTTACTGCTACAATTAATAATTGTCTCAGTAAATGCCCAAACCCTACAGAACTGGTGCCTTCAGAGAGCCACTATGATTACATATTTGGCGTCCCTGAACCGGTTTTCCCTACAACTATAATAGCCAAACGTTTGTTTTGTCTGCATTGTCCATGAGACTCAGAAGGATTACCTTTCAATATTTGCAGTAAAACAAAAACATGCAAAGACTTTCTTTGCAGAAAACAATATTTGCAAATCTAATATTTCTTTGTTTCTAATAAGACTCAAAAAGACCACTCATATTCACAACATATAACCAATAAGCATTTCTCATTCCCATATATACAGATAACGTTCGATCTAATGGTGTTATTGAGGTTTATAACTAATAATAGCAATGGTCTGGATTGTATAAACAAAACAAAAATACTCACAATCCAGCAGTGGGTCCAGTCCTTCATCAAAGGCGTCTTCAGAAAAAGAAGATGCACATCTTAGTCTTCCCATGAATCGCCCGAATATATTTCTTCAAGTACCTGAGCAGCCGTCTTTTGGCTTTTTCGGCACTCTGCTTGCCATTTAATTTTTGGGGATAAACCCTTCTGTTTACGCAAAAGGGCGATTAGGTGCGCTCTGAGGAAGTGCATCTGGGAAGATGCGCTCCTTTTGGTTTGGTTTCAGATCGCCCCAATTTATTGAGCAGCTTTATAGACCCACTCTAAATTTCTAGTGGTCAAACATTCACTGATTGACAACCTTTTCCACAAATCAAAACAGCAAATAGGCACAGAAAAACTGTTGCGTTATTTGGAAGAAGCCACAAGATTTTTAAAGGAAGCTCCAATGAAAAAGGTATGCGGATCCTATGCAGACGATGGAGCAGGTAGATATCTGAAATAGGCGTATAATCCGAAACGTCAGGCGAGATCGTGGTCAAAAGGCGAAAGGTAGTTCGTAAACCAGGAGATGCGGAGATAGACGTACAATCCAAAACAGAAAGCGAGGTGTAAGGTCGAGGGGCAAAAGGGTAATCAAATCAAATCAAATCAAAGTGTATTTATCAAATGCACAACAATATGGTGTTCAGCAGTAGTTGCTGTCAATGAAATGTATTTTTCTGCGAGCTCAAAAAAATTACAAGAATCACAAAAATCACAAAAATTCACAAGAAGACAAAAATCACAAAATTGAGGTTACATTTTTGAAATGGAATAAAACTCAATATGAGTAGAGCTGTTATGTGTCCATGGTGTGTGCAATATATACAGTTATGCTGAATATAGTGAGAATTGTGTGTCCATGTAGCCATTACAGGTGATTTGCATAGGAGCTACAGGTTGGCTATTTAGCAGTCTTATTGCCTGGAGGTAGAAGCTGTTCCGTAGTCTGTTGGACTTGGACCGAATGCTTTGGTACAGTTAACCAGACGGTAGGAGGGAAAACAGTTTGTGACTGGGATGACTGGGGTCCTTGAGAATGGACCTGGCCTTCTTCAGACATCTAGCTGAGCAGATCTCCTGGATGCTTGGTAGCTCACAGCTGGTGAGAAGCTGCGCTGACTTCACCACCCTCTGCAATACCTTGCGATCCCGGGCGGAGTACTTCCCATACCAGGCAGTGATGCAACCAGTCAGGATGCTCAAATTATCAAATTATTAAAATAAAAGTTATTAAAATATCAGATTGTGTTTCTGCAACATTTAGTGCACAATACGTCATTTTAATCTAATAATAAAACAACAACCACAACAAGAGCTTTACACGCTGTCTGGGGTATTTTCCAATCAGACATGAGGTGAATTCAGAACAGGAGCCTCTGCTTCGTCATTTATTGAGCTTTTGGTCAACGTCTGAATGAAACAGATTCACTATTTTAACTCTTTGATTAAACAAAGTACACAAAAGGCGCCTTCCTTTGAGCTGGAATTGAACCAGCAACCTAAGGATTCCCTGCTATTACCCACTACAGTCCTCCACTAGACCAACTGAGCTATCAAAGGGATGTTGGTAATTGCTCTTTGGCCCATACTGCCCAATGTAGTGAAATGTTCCAGGTGATTTAAATCCCAGATTGACATCGTTTCCAACTCGTTTCCTTTTTATTTACTTGAATTTAAGCTGTGAACCAGGATTCTCTGTATAAACTTGCAGGGATATTAAAAAATGTTTGATGGGGTATCAATTATTCGGAAATGGACTCCTTTTTTTTCTTGGGGGATCATATTAAACATTTCATTTGGATCTACAAGAGGATCACCATGAGGAACAAAACTAAGTTTCATTCTGTGTTTATTAGAAGCATTATCACAGCTAATGCATGTAAAGCTTTTAGTATGCAACAGTGAGAGTTCAGTTATGCCGGAGAACTGAAATTTAGTAAATCCATATTTAAACAGATTGCAAATCTTCAAAGTGTTTTGTCACTGCAAATATTATTACAGGGGTTTACCAGCTGCCAGACGTGCTTGTTTTGGGATTATTTCCAATAAGTATCCCATTAGTAGTTGTGTGTCCTTACTGGTATCTTTTAAACATTTGATTATATACAAACGGGACGGAGACAAAGTAATAATCCCATTTTAAGGTGTCTTGCATTTTAATTTACTGAACAGATAAATTGAAAGGCTCTGATTCAGAGCCCCTGCAGTTCGTGCTAATTAGAACCACAACAATGCTCCTGAGTCCTGGGCATTACACTGAGCACACGTTCAGCTGGGCTCTGACTTTGTTAAGCACGACTTCTTGTTGCAGTTGAGCTCAGAGCTAGATATGATCTCCATATTCTACCGCAATAACTAGTCTGAAACTTAGTAAATAGTACACAGTTTTTAACTGAAGTCAGGTTGTTAAAAAATTAAACCAGCACCCTGTCACCGAAACTTACCCCGGTCTTCCGCGCGACAAGCAGGGGTACTCAACACTGTACTAACAAGGAGGGGTTGTCCGCAGTTGAGCGCGAGCTCTGATTACTGTCAGCAGACATTTCTTCATTTCCAATGACGTTTTCTTCTGCTCTCAGCTTTTTACCGGTCATAAATGCTCAAGAAGTAATTCATTTGAATTTGAAGTCTGTCTCTGTTACCTTCGGTCCTGATAAAGAAAAGCCGTGCGTGGGAGACTCCGTCTCTGAAGAAGTTTGCCGTCACCCTGCAAGAAAAGAGAGCCATCATTCACCGAAAAAAACACTAAGACAATTAACATTAAACACGTGAAATGCGAGATGTTGTGGAAATGTTTTCTACTTAGAGATTCTGTCGTTTCTACTCTAATGAGAGAGGCTCTTTTTCGGAAGTAGGATTTGAACAAACGTCTCCAGGGGAAACTGCGACCTCAATGCAACGCCTTAGACCACCAGGCATCCTGTCTGTGGCTCTTATATTGCATTATATGTTTTATTTATTTCTACTTGTTGATAGGAAAAAAAGTGAAATCGTGTAATTTGGGAAATGTATTTTTTTCATGGGGAAAACTAGCCTGAGCAAATGTAAAGTTAAGAGCAGCGCTCAATAAAAAACATCAGAAGCCGAAAGCGCTTCTTATGCGGATCAGGATATTCCGATGCCGGTGGTTCTGCAGAAGAAATAAGAAAAGCCGAACTGAAAGCACTGTGTTGCCATTACGGGTACTTTGGCTGCAGCTGCTTTAAGATCTACTCAGCTGGCACAGAAAGTTGTATGAGGTCAGACAGGTTTGCGCTGTCTAAATAACAGTGTGCGAATTTAAACTTATTTAAACAAGACTATTTACAATGTAATACATGCTCCAAAAGCGTTAATACTGCACTGGCTGCTATTTGAAACACCTTTAGAAATGACGCGTAATAGAGATTGATGCAGCTGGGTTTTATGCTTCACAATACATTGTAATCAGGAAAATAAACCAATTAGAAATATGCCTTTGAGTTTGAGTTTGGCTCTTCTTATTTCTTCTGCAGAACAACTGGTATGGGAATGTATTGATCCGCATAAGTAGCGCTTTCGGTTTCTGATCGTTTTTATTGAGTGCTGCTCTGAACTTTACATTTGCTTGTGCTAGTTTTCCACATGAAAAAAAAGAAATTTCCCTAATTACATGATTTCACTTTTTTTCTTATCAACGAGTAAAAAGAAATAAAACATATAATTCAATATAAACGCCAGAGGCAAGTTGGCTGGAGGTCTAAGGCGTTGCGTTCAGGTCGCAGTTTCCCCTGGGGATTTTGTTCCAATCCCACTTCTGATAAAGAGGTTTTCTCGTTTTTCTCTTTGAATAGACAATCAAGTACTTAACAAATTTCATATTGTAACGCTACGGGGGCTCAGGCAGGCGCCCTTGCCGCATCTGGTCGGCCCCTGCACCGTCCGGGGCTCGAACCCGGGACTTCCGCGTCTCTCTGCAGCGACCTAGACCCGTGAGCTAAAGAGATATCTCTCTACAGCCCAGTAGCTGTAGTCCTGCTATCACAGGGAAGGGCGGTGACGTCACCTGCTCTGGTACGCCGGCTCTTACACAGTGCCTGTCGGCCGTAAGCGTTACAATATATTAGATTTCCGCAATACGTTTTGGCTTTAACAGGAAACTGTGCACTTCCACAGAAAGAGTAACAAGAGGAGACGTTTCCATGTTACTTGTAGACTTAGATAAAGGAACGTGGCGGTGAATGAAAGCGGCACAGACGGGATTCGGACCCGCGATCTTCGGTTTACGAGACCGACGCCTTACCACTTGGCCACCGTGCCGTCGCTGGGAGTGGGGTCAGCTTACTTTATGTTGAATCAACCCTAGTAATTTTACTGTTGTAGTAGAGGAACAAGAGGCGCAGTCGGTAGAGCTTGCGACCCTTAAGTTCAAAATTGTCGATTCATGGGTTGTTTGTGTCCTTTCTGATCCCTCTAATCTTTTAGTAGGACAGTGCAAGCAGGACGTGATAGGGTACAGTGACTCCCAATGTCATATGAGCTTTGTGTAATTTAGCTTTCTTAACGCTATGGGGCTCGATTCAGATATCGCTGTGAAAGCAAGGGACGAGCAAAGGTTTTTTCTAAATTGAGGGTGATCTGCTCCCGAGTAATTATAAACACCTGAGCGTTTACTGTTTACTGTTGTGTTACTGTGATAAAGGAAGACCGCACTTTATCAAAATACTGCTGCTTCCTAATTTTACATAATGGTATTTAGACCGGGGAGAGTGACTGCATTCCAAGAGGCTAAAAGTTGATTTCACAAAGCCCCCATTTAATAAAATACATTAGAAACCGCAAGGAAAACAGTATGTTTTAATAAGTCTTCTCCTGGTTTTATATTATTATAGTCTTTCACATTTGAATGCATACCTTACCGAAAATCTTACCTAGATTACAGGCAACACAAACAGTTCTTAATGCACAAAGTCTATTTATAGTTGACTTTCTGCTAATCACATCTAATAGTTCATGAATCTTCCTGCCCATCATGTGTCTGCTAAGCAGTTTCTCCATTTTCCTCCTCCTGTCATTGTCAGCAAGCACATCAAGATGGGAAAATGTAACAGGGAAAAAGAGTAGCTGGTAGGAGTGGGATTTGAACCAAAACCTCGATCTAGAGACAAGAATACCCATGAGAGCTAGAAAAACACAAGTCTTTGATCATGGTGCTTTGGTGGTGGTGGAGGGGAGTCCCCATTACCTGTAAAGCGCTTTGAATGGTGCTTTAGAACACTCAACCATCCTGACAAGTGATGGATGAATGGAGGTGTATTGAATACACCAGTAGTTCACCAACCTGAGTTGCTTTGCTGGAGAAGTGCCATGTTACATGTTGTAAACGTCAAACGTACAAACGTGTTGTACTTTCCAACCTTTGAGTAATATTTTCCAGAGCTAGGGCGCAGTTGTCTTCACAATCTGGATTATCTCAAAAGCAATGATGTCTGTGTAAAACAGATTTTATTTTCGGGAACCGACGTTGTATTGCATATTTCTAATTGATTTGTTTTCATTATTGTAATGTATAGTGGAGCATAAAAAAACATCTGCAAAAATCTCTATTACGCGTCTTTGGCATTTCAAATAGTAGCGAGAGCGAGGATCAAACCCCCCTCTTGGCGATAGTTGCCTCACGCTCTGAACAACCAAGTCCTGCTTATTCCCGCTGTGGGTCGTGGATGGTGTGTTTTGGTATTTACTCGAAATTACGGAGGATACATGGGACTGCATTTACCTGATAACATACCATGATCTCTAGTACCTAATGAGCTTTGATAATTCAGCTTGCTTATCGCTTTGGGCTCAATTCAAAAGTTGCAGTGAAAGCAGGAGCTGAGCAGGATTCTGTTTAAATGGAGCCAGATCTGTTCACAAGCGGGGAAACACTCCAGCGTTTACTAATTGAAGACCACAATCCGCTAAAACACCCCTGTTTCTTAGACTAAAAGAAGCTAAAAGCATTTTTGAACATGGGTTATATTGTAAATACTGTTATTAAAAAGCTTATTCGCATACTGTCGGTTATTTAGACGGTGCAAAACAGGCTGCCCTTATAAAACTTTCTGTGCCCGTTTTGACAAAGGAGAAAGTATTTTCTGATGGAGCGCTATGCGAAAAGATTTAATTAGCTTTACCCCTGCCAATGATTCAGCATGAAGAAGTAAAAGTTTCAAAGGGAAAAGCAGCTCGCTAACACAGCCAATATTAAATGTACTTGCCGCCACACTATCACGTGCATTGGCTCAGAAGTGATCTCGGCAATGTTCCCAAAGTAAAGCTGAAAGTGCCAAAGAGCATTTCTGTTGAGAAAACTGCCTTGATGTTAAGCTTAGAAAGCCTGTCTTTTAGATGTTCTATCTCTAAACACCTTGTGCAGCCTCCCAACAGACTAACAAATATTTTTTTTGAGAAATGGGCACACACCCGGAAGACAATAACGTTTATCTACATTCGAGTATGTGAATAACAATTTAACAGAAAAAAGTTTGTAAATGAGATTTTGCAAAAATTCAATAAATCGTCTATAAACAGTAAGAAATTATTAAGAAAGTAAGATATTGTTTTATTTTATAAACTTTAAGACAATGAAGAGAGTTTACAGGTCATCCTTCGCTTTTGCTCTTTCAACTTAAGCGTTCAGGATCCAAGCCCATGTGCGGATGGTTGTATTTCTTAAAGTAACTTGTAATCATCAAAAGTTGTTGTGTAGTCCTTCAGTTCTTTCTCGAGTTGTACCATGGATATTTTATACGATCAATACTTTTCATGATCATTTGCATTTTCCGTTTCAAACGGAAAAAGTTCAAAGTGTCCTTATAACTGTGCTCCACATCTACACGAGAGCGCTTGTAAGAGTACAGGACATGCAATGAGGAGTTTGTGCAGCTTTCAGCTTAGTGCGGAGTCCAGAGGAAGGACTCACTCGCTGAATGATCTCTCAAGAAATTCAAAGGGTGTTTTCTGCAAAAGCCATGACAAGTGTGAAGAACAGAACGAAATGTTTTGGAGTTACATTTAGAACAGGGGAGAACACTGTAGCACTTCGAGTGTGTCTAAATTTAATTGTGTAAACCTAGCTGTCTATAAACACAGACAAGGAGTTCTCACACAACAGAAGATTGCGATGTGAGCACAGTAATATGAAACACTTGGAGATGCCAGGGATTGAACACAGGACCTCATACATGCAAAGCATGCACTCTACCATTGAGCTACATCCCCAACAGAACAGCTTGTGGAACTGACTTAGAGATGTGCAGATGCTCACTGACCACAATCCACCACTCACGAAGAATGTCTGCAGTTTCCCACTTTCGCGTTTCCTCTAATACAGAGTAAATTCATGGGAATGAAGAAATAAGGAAGGAAAAATAGTCACATCTAAGCTTCCAGAGACTGGTTAAAAATGAATCAGTTATTTTTATATCCAGTCACATGGACGACGGCCCAGTGGGCAAAAGACGTATAATATACGTCTATTAAACGCATACCTTAGACGTCTAAATGTGGTCCGCAATTCGTCTAGAATGAAATTCTAATATATGTCTATTGTTATACGTCTATGATAAGGTGTTCATTATACATAAATGGTTGGAGTTCTATTATACGGATAAATTTAGAGCACTATTATACATATATGATTGGAGTTCAGGATAACTTTAGAGGACTATTATACGTATATGGTTAGAGGTCTATTCTATTATTATTTGCAAACCCTGTCTAATTGTCCTAACAGTTAGAACCAGAAACCTATTATTTTCAGTGTCCAGATCTCCTGGCCCCCTGCCTTGCATATGCATTCTTCAAGTAACACATTGTGTGTTCCTTTATTTCTTTAAAGGTAGGGTGGGACTTCAGCACCGCAGCTAGGAGAAAATTATATAATATTACTACCCAAATAAATGATGATTAATATCTTCTTTAGTATAATCTCAAAAATGAACCATTAAGGTTAACTAAGCTCAAAGCTATAATAAACGTATAAAATTTGGCTTGCATCATAGCAGTTGAGCAATAAAGTCTGTCCTAATTAAAGAGTACCCAAAGTTTGAAAGTACAACATAGAATAAGAATAATTAGAGAAACGGCAAAACAATTTTGCGTCATCTTCCCCTTCACACTATTTTTATGTGCCATTTTTTGCTTATTAACGTACTATTTTAATCAAAATAATATTAAGTAAGATCTGTATGTATTCAGATAGTATTATTATTATTATTTATACTTACTCGTCAAAAGAGGATTGCTGAGATATTTGCGGATTTCTTCTACGATTGAAAAACGTGTCCAAAATGGTGACCAACGAATACTAGCAATGCATTGTGGTATATAACCGGAAAATATACCACAACGTATGCGTTTATTAATGTTGTCGATATTATGGTTGAAATTTAACATTGATAATACATCGCAGCTATGTGCCCCCTACTATGAGCTGATGTGCAATTTTAACGCATGCAGTTAGTAAGGAAACGGTCACTGTTGTAAGGTATTATATATAATGACATTATGGAATAGGATGGGGACAGGCCTGGTGTCACGGGGGGAGGGAGGAGTGTCGCCCCTTCAGTTTTGGGCAAAAGGATTTACTTAACTTGTAATAAAAAAATAGTTGTACTTTGTCAATGGCCAAACATTAATTTATTTACACATGTAAAATAAATATAGTACATATAGTAATAAATATAGAAAATACAGTAATACATATAGTAAATTAATTAATTACTACATAAATAATTTACTTCGTACACTGTGCAGATGGCTGTATACTCCTAGTTGCAGCACCCACGATATATACAGTAAAAAGCCTCAGGCACTGTGTTAGATGTGTTTTCGACGTTATATATGCGTTTATTAATGTTGTCGATTTTACGGTTGCAATTAGATGTTGATAATACGTCGCAGCGACGTATACACAGATGCAGCCATTCAAAATGGGTGGGGTATTTCGTGGTATACCCCGGTGGGCGTGTCACATTAAAACGCAGTATCATGCAGTATCACGCAGTGTATCGCGTCATTTGAGGTCATGCTGGAACCTCTCATGTACAGCATTTGAGCTTGGACAAAAGTTGGACAAAAGTACACAACCTACCTTTATCAGAAATATTTATGCATCAAAGCCTTTACCGAAGATATTACTAATAGTATTAATAATGAATGACTTTGGACAAGCTGTAAACTCAAAGTACTATGCTGGTCCACATTCTTTCTAACCGTCATTTTAAACGAAAATACTTTTAGTTTTTTCTTTGACAAACACCACAGCATTTCGTGGATAATTTCTTAAGCACATTTGTACAAGCACTTGGAATCTGTCCAAGCCCTACTTTGTCAGGCATTTTCTTTTACTGCAACGGACATAAAAACTCCCTTGCTTTTAACAGAGCGTTTCATAATTTCTAACTACGAAAATTATTTAAACTGCAACACTTATCATTCAACCAGGGCTCAAAATATCACAAGGATCCTCAAGAGCACATCAAAGACTGTATTAAAAGATACTTGTATCAGATACATGAGAATCCAGGCTTTTTTTCTCAACACTTTCTTTTCCGTATACCAGATATTATGGAACTACTTCAGAAGGCTGTCAGCCAGTCAGATTCCAGGAATCAGTACTTTAAAGAAAATTTGATTTCTCCCTAAACATTTTAAGCATCGAAGTCTTTAACTAACATGTGAAATAGTGGCAGTTTTAAGCTTTTCTGCTAATATAATATGGAATTGCGTATCTAAAGAAATTAATAACGATATGATTATATTTGTGTACTGCGACAGGGCTGTGTAGGGCTGTTTCGCCTCACAATCAGACAAATGCAACATAAATTGGGCTGTGTAGTCTTCTAAGTATCTTAATAAACTTTCAGCATAGCTTTCTCCCCGTTTAGATTTATTTTTCTTGGGATCTTGGGATCAAACGTGGAAAGATTAGATTGTAATCGTTTTTATTTTTTAAGTACATTTTAGAAAAGTGTAATCTATACTAAAAAGCTGTACACCACCTGCTATAAAGATACATATTGTAATACTTTCGGTCTCAGATAGGACGGACACAAGAACTCAGACTTGCAGAGTTAAAGCAAGTTAAAGCCTTGATTTTATATATCACCTTTAAAAGTGGCATCACCAAGCAATACAGATTACAAAGTAAATACCCAACACTGATTGCACCCATCTGTCATGTTAATAAAGACCTTTAAATTGAATTTAGTTTTATTACTTGTTTTTCAGGAAGTTAAAAAAAAACACTTGAATTACTTATCCAGTCTCTCGAACTAAAATTATTTTTCAATCAATGCAACTAACATCGGGCAACGTGTTTTTTTTAATCCAACATTGACAGCCACATGTTAAATCTTGTCAGTCAGCTCTTTTTTCTCTATCTGAATTGTGGCGATTCAAACAACCTGGGATAACAAGTGGTCTCAAAGTCACCGAGCTCACAGAGCTTCAACAACAGATGACAATTTCCTTAGTCCTTCCTTAGTCTTCCTGAAATTGTCAGATTATGAGTGAACAAAAGCATTTTATTAAAAACACGTTTGTGTTTGTTTGGGAGCTATATTATGTATTTTTCATATGTAAGAAATAATGATGTGTTCCTGCTTACACATTGCACGACTTTAAAAGCTAGAAAAACAGGTTTCGATTCACATTATCTGGCGAGCCTTGTTTTGTCAAAGGAAAATTCTATTCTACTCTGAGAATGTAGGGGGAGGAGGAATGTCCCTTGTCTTTTTACTTACTCCAATACACCAATGCATTAGCATGTTAAAGCGATTTCATTGAGGAGCCTAGCTTTCTTAACTAGTAAGTACTGTACTTACTGGGTTTTGAAGGGGGGGAGTTGTCTTTTGCTGGAAATCTCGCCCCCTTCTACTTTGAAAATACCTGTGAAACAGGTTTAATTCGTCACAGCCAGCACTCCCGCAGAGAGGGGGGTTGTACTTGCAGTGCATCGGTATAGATGGGAAAGCCAGAGCCGAGTCAAGTCTAGCCATGTGTGAGTCTAGTCTCACAGAGCTTCAACAGCAGATGACAACTTGTGAGTTTGATTAAGAATGAATAAAAACATTTCATTAATAACGCGTTTGCGTTTGTCTGGGTGCTGAAAAAGTAAAAAACAATTACTTTTTGACAATGAAGAACTGTGTGTGTGTCTCTCTCTCTGCTGGCGTTTGTAATCGTTTTTATTTTTAAATACATTTTAGCAAAGTAATGTACCATAAAAGTATTGTGAGACATATTTGGGTTAACATGTTCAGTGTTCAGTGTGTGGTAATTTGTTTGGTGCAAGTGAAGTTTTATTTAAAATCTGACCCAGGGAAAAGTGTGGTGTGGACGGCTGAGGAGAGAATGCAGGCTCGCGCTGTGTCTGTTATTCTTTTTGTCTTTTTGAGCCAGTGAAAGCTCTGTTGTCCTTCACATGAATGCCTGAATCATTGTACCGAACCCAGGATTTTACAGTATTTTTTTCTTTAAAATACCAATAACAGCAACATACAGTTTACATAATATGTTGATGTTCCAAAATTAATATAGTTTATGACCTTTATGACCTTTGTTATGCTCTTCGTTAATGTCTAAGCCGGAACACATCATTATATCTCATTTGGTATTTCTTTAAAAAAAAAATCGTTTGCCCAGCCTAACAGTAATGTTGTTATTGTTTTTATCCTGTAAAGCGCTTTGAGGAGCCACCTTTTAAGGCGCCATATGCAATAAAGTTCATTATTATTACTATTGTTAATTTGCTGGACAGAGAGGTGAACATTATTACGCAGAAGACAAAGATAGCGATTTACGTTGCATTGTGCATTGTGCTGCTATAATACAGTTTTAAATAATTAAAAGTCTAAACACTATCAGCTTTATTTATGGGTTTTAAATAAAGGCGATTTAAACGCGATTTAAATCAATATAAATGTTTATATTGCAATGCATAGGTGACTATTCATTGTTATTAAAATGACTTTAATTCGATCATGTTGTGATATTTAGAAATATAAATTTGTTTGGTGCGAGTGAAGTTTTATTTAATCTCTGACCCAGGGAAATGTTTTATTTTTTCAAAGAAATGTGATATATAGTATATTCGACGAATCACTGCCCACTGGGTGTGCGGACCTTTTCTTATTTACCTTGTGCAATCGTGTTTCATAAAATGTAATTGTATTATAGCATGAACCCCTGGCGATTTTCTTGATACGTTATATGTGCTCTTGTTTGTATTGTATGTATTTTTGTTGTACAAATAAAAAGTAAAAAGCACAATTTTCCGGATGCAGCTGCTGTAAAAAAAATGAGATCAAGGGTGCTGTACGCAGAGGTCTGAAGCCTGCTCCACAGAAAAACTTTATGTTAAAGAAGTCGAGATCTCACCATGAGAGGGGAAGCATCTCAGAAAAAGCAGGTGCAGTCGGTTCCACAGTCATAACGCCACGAAGTTGGACGAAAAGAGCAAGAGCCACCCGGCTTCCTCCAGGCAAGTAATGAGACAAAGAGACAAGGCACAGCGGGTAGTGTGGCTGAGCAGTCTAAGGTGCTGGCTTAAGGCTCCAGGTTCTTTGGGGGCATGGGTTCAACATTTGTCTTTCATCTTTCGCAAGCTGTATAGATTTCTTTAAAAACAAGTTGTTGCAGAAAGGAAACGAACACTTGCATTCACGTAAATTAAAAGGCATGGGATTTGCCTATAACGATAAACTCTGTACAGTAAGACATGAAGAAAGGCACTGCTGGGAATCGGACCCAGGATCTCCTGTTTACTAGACAGGTGCTTTAGCCAGCTAAGCCAATTAAGCTAAATCTGTTCCACAGATGTGCAGTGTGCCTTTCCTCTTGTCGTATTCAAGAGTACTGACTGCGTGAGCTCCTCACTGTGTGTCCTGTACTCTACTGTGAATTCATTTAGATCATCTACGTGGAGTACAGTGACAAGATCGCCTGGAATATTTTCACTGAGTAAGTCATTGAAGAAAACAGAAGATGTCAGAGTGGCCTCATCAACAATCCACTCAGGCAGCGCTCCTCTGTAAAGTGCCGTTCGTTCACATCGATTGGCTTTTTTTTTGCCTTCATTCGTGCAAGTAGTACAGGCAGACGCCCCTATTCTGCCGTGACCCAGATTCGAACCGAGGTTGTTGTGACCACAACGCAAAGTACTGACCACTATACGATCATGGCAAGTTACCAAAACACACGCTGGGGGTGGAAAAGGCTGTGCTCTCTCATGTGACAGGAGTCACCTGCTCCTGCTTTCCAAAAGATCAGCACCATGTACGAAAGAGCCGCATTAAAACCACTCAAACATGTGCAAAATGTGCGAGAAGAGGGGGCTCTTGTTTCCACCTGAAGACTTCTCGCATGTGAGACGAACTGATCATTGCTGCAGCTCAGAAACCTGCAGGAGGTGGGAGGGGTACTCTCGTAGACAGTGCTGACCTTCGGCAAGAGGATTTATACTCTCCAAGATGATATTTGCACTTTCTGGAGAGGAGATTTTCTCCACTTCAGTAGCCCGATTTTGTCGATTGCGTGGAGAGGGCTGTAGAATGTGGCACCGCCTTTCCTGCTCTGTCCATGAAAAGCGTGCTGGTCTCTGGAGAATGAGCAAGGTCCATCAGCGCACTCCAATAAAGGCACTGGAAGCTGCTGAATCGCATTGGCGAAGCTCAACACCGGGCCACTGGGCACAGCTTCCCACCGTTTCCGTAGTGTTGTGGTTATCACGTTTGCCTCACATGCGACAGGTCCCTGGTTCAAAACCAAGCAGAAACAAACTGGCTCCTTTTGTCGCCATGCATACTGTTTGGGGATTCGCCTAGCGCTGTGATTGAACAGACCCACTCACCTCTTAGTGTGCACAGTGCATGTCGCAGCGCTTCCTGCTTTCACTTCAATGCGCGTCCTGATGTACCCCGGTCTCCCGCGTGACAGGTGGGGATAATCACCACTATACTAACGAGGAAGACATCGCTCTCTCCGACCCCCGGCATCATATCCCGACCCACCATGCTGGAAGCCGACGCGTGCTGTGATTCCTTTATGGAGCAGAAATGAAAACCGAGGAGCCGAGAGATCATTTCAGCATTTCGCATGTGAATGGAAAACACAAACGACCAACTTGGAATGACTTGCTTTTGACGCTATTCAAAGCATTCTTTGTGCATCAAACAGACCCACTCACCTCTTAATGTGGAGGGATCTGCACAGTGCATGTTTCCTGCTTTCACTTCAATGCACGTCCTGATATTGATTTTTTTTCGTGTGCCGTGCGGAGGCTCTGAAAGCGAGAGCAATGAAAAGGTGCACGGCGCTGTGAAAGAAACGGAGGTAAAGACGTCTCTATACATGGATGACGTCACCCTCCTCCTCTCTGACAATGCCTCAATTAGCAGAGCACTGCAGTGTTGTGATCAGTTCTCTTTGGCTTCCTCTGCAAAAATTAACAAATCTAAGAGTGAGATTTTTTATCAGAACTGGAGGGAGCCAAAAGAAGGACATGATCTCAGGCTGCAAGAGAAGAGAATTAAGGTCCTGGGGGTGTATTTTGGAGAAGAGATAGGAACAGTAAATTGGCAGAACAAATTGCCAATCTTAAACAAAAAACTGATGCAATGGAAGGACCGAGACCTCACCATGACAGGGAAGGTGCTGGTCATCAAAGCCGAGCTCTTGCCTGTCTTGAATTTTCTGGCTTCTACCTTCCCAATCCAACACCGTGTTGCGGCGGCGCTGAGGAGATTGATGTTTCAATTTCTATGGGGTGGGAAGCAGGAAAGACTCAGAAGGGAAATAATGTACAGGCCGCTACCCTCAGGGGGGAAGTCTGTCCCAGATATTGCTACGAAGCTACGAAGCAGAAAATCTGTGGGAAATAGAGAGCATAGGTCAATATCTCAAGAAACTGTGAAAAACATTATCATGTTTAAGTAAAGAATGTGATTTGAACCAGAAAAAAAGAAATTGTTGCTATTTAACTGGTACCGTGTCAAAATGTAATGAGATGTGATCATATATACTGTTTTAAGTATGTATATTAATGTAAAGCTTTCTAATTTGTGATGTCCTGTATTTTTTTGTGAAAAGAAAATAAAGTTCTTAAAAAATCGATTCACCCAGGGCGAGGCTCGGCCATTGCACTCCGGCTGTGCTGACCCCTGCGAATTCCCCAAATGTGGGAATCTCGACTGCATTATTTCTGGTAGTGGGGGACTGCGTTCGCGCTCTCCCCTGATGTGCTTGGTCCAATATCGGATACGGAAGAGTTACGACACCACGTGCTGCGATAGGATCCCAGTTCGAAAGGAGTCGATGCCACTGCTGGTTCCCGGTTTCTTTTAGTTAGAGGTCCGGAGAAACATTTCAAGCTGGTTACACTACTCCTTCCGGACATTCATTCCCTTTTCAAAGTCAGTCGTTTTGCTGTAGTCTGCATTATTTAGGCTGATTATCGAGGTTAGCCTTTATTTGGTCATGGGGGCCTCGGTACTGTATGCTAATTCTCGACAGTTTCACCCGTTTTCTGATTGCTAGGTTCTGTACCAGTGCAGACATGTCAAACAGTGAATGGCTGTACCTCTATTGTATCCGTGCTCAATGAATGAAATCAGTAATAAATGAATATATGTATAGTTACACGAAAAACAAGTGGTTTATCGACTCATCTTCATTTGCAGATTTAGAGGCAGCTTCGATATTCGTTTTACAAACGTTTTTTTTTTTATATGGGTCACACACATGCCATAGCAACAAAACATCTCTAGAGATGAGGCTATAGATCACCTTTCCATCCTCCAGGTTTTCCTCCCAAAGCCTACGGCACCAACGGCGACCCCTGCTGGCCGAGAGAGCAAAAGCTTGCAGCACCTGGTATTCCCAGGAAGTCTCCCATCCAAGTATTAACCAGGCCCAACCCTGCTTAGCTTCCAAGATCAGACGAGATTGGGCACATTCAGGGTGGTGAGGCCGCAAGCGAAAGCCATAGCGCCTAACTCGCTACTTGAAGCTGTGTGTGGCTGGGGCTCTGTGCCCCCCGAGTTGGACTGAAGGATCGTTCGTGTGCAACTCTTTGGAAAGGAGCCTCTTTCCAAATTGCATTGCGTACCTGGATGTTGGCGAATGTGCTCCCTTGTGTTGGCTTGTCCCGCACTGGAGGAGAACAAACAAACTGCATGGAGGAGCACAAGGCAAGTCTTCACAAGACAAAAACCTCCAGTGCACAGCACTCTGAAAACATTTCTGGGCTGTCGCGTGTTTATTTCAGCACATAAAGCACACCAGTCCAACACGTCGGCCGGGCGCGCGGCGCCTCCGCCCTCTTGTGGCTTGCGGCGTCAGAGCAAGAGGCTCCTTCTCGCTGCCTTTCCGCTGTGTTGCAGAGCCCCGAGAGGGAACCTGGAGCGCACACTTTGTGGGGGGCGCTCTGCCCCCGGTCTCTTGCGCGAGTACTAAATCTCACGGCGCCAGCCAGCGGCCAGGAGACAAATACAATATCGCGGGACAGGGGGGCCTCGTCATTGATTGTTACATATGAGACGGGGATTAGGAGGAGACCCCGACTGATTGGTAAAGGGGAACACTAAAAGACCGACAAATGACTCGTTCCCACCGGAGCTGAATGTACCTGCATGTGTCGTGTCGTCTACTTCCCCCGCCCCGCTGTGTTTGCTGTATTGTCTTTGAAGCCGGCCCCCGAGACGAGACGGGCTGTTCCTGTGCCCCAATTAACACTTTACAGGTGCCATTCCCCGGCATTGTGGCCATTGTCGGTGGTCACACGCGATAAGATGAGGTGGAGAAGAGCGGGGCATGCCCAGCGCGAGACATTCAAGGAGGGGGCTGTGCGAGGTGAGGTCCGACACGCCGGAGCCCCGACGCTGCTAATGCGGAGCACTTGTTGAACTGGCATTGAAAGGACGTGTGCGCACGGAGCGAGCCTTCCCTGCGGCGGAGCGTGGAAACTTTCTCCCCGCGCTACAGGAGTTGTGTGCGCTGCAGCGGTGCCGAGAGAACAGCACAGAAGACAGCAGGCTCTGGAGAGCGGGTAAGAGATGGAGCCTTGTGGGCAGGCGAGCAGGCCCGTTTTTGGGAAATTGCTGAAAAGGCTCCGGTGTTTGTTCGGTGTATGGCAGGTGCACGACGCGAGCTTGCGTAGCGATCTGCCGGTCTGGTGTTATGCAAATGAGGCCAAATTGCGTCCCGGGAAATGCTGCGAATGTGCATTGGTGACTGCAGATGTGTAGGAAACGGCGCGCTCGTTTTCTCGTTTTGCCCACCCAAATTGAGCACGGATACAATAGAGGTACAGCCATTCACTGTTTGACATGTGTGCACTGGAGGTTTTTGTCTTGTGAAGACTTGCCTTGTGCTCCTCCGAGCAGTTTGTTTGTTCTCCTCCAGTGCGGGACAAGCCAACACAAGGGAGCACATTCGCCAACATCCAGGTACGCAATGCAATTTGGAAAGCAGCTCCTTTCCAAAGAGTTGCACACGAACGATACTTCAGTCAAGCTCGGGGGGCACGGAACCCCAGCCACACACAGCTTCAAGTAGCGAGTCAGCTGCTATTACTTTCGCCTGCGGCCACACCACCCTGAACGCGTCTGATCTCTGAAGCTAAGTAGGGTCAGGCCTGGTTAGTGCTTGCATGGGAGACTGCCTGGGAATACCAGGTGCTGCAAGCTTTTGCTCTCTCGGCCAGCAGGGGTCACCGTTGGTGCCTTAGGCTTTGGGAAGAAAACCTGGAGGATGGAAAGGTGATCTATAGCCTCATCTCTAGAGATGTTTTGTTGCTATGGCATGTGTGTGACCCATATAAAAAAAAAAACGTTTGTAAAACGAATATCGAAGCTGCCTCTAAATCTGCAAATGAAGATGAGTCGATAAACCACTTGTTTTTCGTGTAACTATACATATATTCATTTATTACTGATTTCATTCATTGAGCACGGATACAATAGAGGTACAGCCATTCACTGTTTGACATGTCTGCACTGGTACAGAACCTAGCAATCAGAAAACGGGTGAAACTGTCGAGAATTAGCATACAGTACCGAGGCCCCCATGACCAAATAAAGGCTAACCTCGATAATCAGCCTAAATAATGCAGACTACAGCAAAACGACTGACTTTGAAAAGGGAATGAATGTCCGGAAGGAGTAGTGTAACCAGCTTGAAATGTTTCTCCGGACCTCTAACTAAAAGAAACCGGGAACCAGCAGTGGCATCGACTCCTTTCGAACTGGGATCCTATCGCAGCACGTGGTGTCGTAACTCTTCCGTATCCGATATTGGACCAAGCACATCAGGGGAGAGCGCGAACGCAGTCCCCCACTACCAGAAATAATGCAGTCGAGATTCCCACATTTGGGGAATTCGCAGGGGTCAGCACAGCCGGAGTGCAATGGCCGAGCCTCGCCCTGGGTGAATCGATTTTTTAAGAACTTTATTTTCTTTTCACAAAAAAATACAGGACATCACAAATTAGAAAGCTTTACATTAATATACATACTTAAAACAGTATATATGATCACATCTCATTACATTTTGACACGGTACCAGTTAAATAGCAACAATTTCTTTTTTTCTGGTTCAAATCACATTCTTTACTTAAACATGATAATGTTTTTCACAGTTTCTTGAGATATTGACCTATGCTCTCTATTTCCCACAGATTTTCTGCTTCGTAGCTTCGTAGCAATATCTGGGACAGACTTCCCCCCTGAGGGTAGCGGCCTGTACATTATTTCCCTTCTGAGTCTTTCCTGCTTCCCACCCCATAGAAATTGAAACATCAATCTCCTCAGCGCCGCCGCAACACGGTGTTGGATTGGGAAGGTAGAAGCCAGAAAATTCAAGACAGGCAAGAGCTCGGCTTTGATGACCAGCACCTTCCCTGTCATGGTGAGGTCTCGGTCCTTCCATTGCATCAGTTTTTTGTTTAAGATTGGCAATTTGTTCTGCCAATTTACTGTTCCTATCTCTTCTCCAAAATACACCCCCAGGACCTTAATTCTCTTCTCTTGCAGCCTGAGATCATGTCCTTCTTTTGGCTCCCTCCAGTTCTGATAAAAAATCTCACTCTTAGATTTGTTAATTTTTGCAGAGGAAGCCAAAGAGAACTGATCACAACACTGCAGTGCTCTGCTAATTGAGGCATTGTCAGAGAGGAGGAGGGTGACGTCATCCATGTATAGAGACGTCTTTACCTCCGTTTCTTTCACAGCGCCGTGCACCTTTTCATTGCTCTCGCTTTCAGAGCCTCCGCACGGCACACGAAAAAAAATCAATATCAGGACGTGCATTGAAGTGAAAGCAGGAAACATGCACTGTGCAGATCCCTCCACATTAAGAGGTGAGTGGGTCTGTTTGATGCACAAAGAATGCTTTGAATAGCGTCAAAAGCAAGTCATTCCAAGTTGGTCGTTTGTGTTTTCCATTCACATGCGAAATGCTGAAATGATCTCTCGGCTCCTCGGTTTTCATTTCTGCTCCATAAAGGAATCACAGCACGCGTCGGCTTCCAGCATGGTGGGTCGGGATATGATGCCGGGGGTCGGAGAGAGCGATGTCTTCCTCGTTAGTATAGTGGTGATTATCCCCACCTGTCACGCGGGAGACCGGGGTACATCAGGACGCGCATTGAAGTGAAAGCAGGAAGCGCTGCGACATGCACTGTGCACACTAAGAGGTGAGTGGGTCTGTTCAATCACAGCGCTAGGCGAATCCCCAAACAGTATGCATGGCGACAAAAGGAGCCAGTTTGTTTCTGCTTGGTTTTGAACCAGGGACCTGTCGCATGTGAGGCAAACGTGATAACCACAACACTACGGAAACGGTGGGAAGCTGTGCCCAGTGGCCCGGTGTTGAGCTTCGCCAATGCGATTCAGCAGCTTCCAGTGCCTTTATTGGAGTGCGCTGATGGACCTTGCTCATTCTCCAGAGACCAGCACGCTTTTCATGGACAGAGCAGGAAAGGCGGTGCCACATTCTACAGCCCTCTCCACGCAATCGACAAAATCGGGCTACTGAAGTGGAGAAAATCTCCTCTCCAGAAAGTGCAAATATCATCTTGGAGAGTATAAATCCTCTTGCCGAAGGTCAGCACTGTCTACGAGAGTACCCCTCCCACCTCCTGCAGGTTTCTGAGCTGCAGCAATGATCAGTTCGTCTCACATGCGAGAAGTCTTCAGGTGGAAACAAGAGCCCCCTCTTCTCGCACATTTTGCACATGTTTGAGTGGTTTTAATGCGGCTCTTTCGTACATGGTGCTGATCTTTTGGAAAGCAGGAGCAGGTGACTCCTGTCACATGAGAGAGCACAGCCTTTTCCACCCCCAGCGTGTGTTTTGGTAACTTGCCATGATCGTATAGTGGTCAGTACTTTGCGTTGTGGTCACAACAACCTCGGTTCGAATCTGGGTCACGGCAGAATAGGGGCGTCTGCCTGTACTACTTGCACGAATGAAGGCAAAAAAAAAGCCAATCGATGTGAACGAACGGCACTTTACAGAGGAGCGCTGCCTGAGTGGATTGTTGATGAGGCCACTCTGACATCTTCTGTTTTCTTCAATGACTTACTCAGTGAAAATATTCAAGGCGATCTTGTCACTGTACTCCACGTAGATGATCTAAATGAATTCACAGTAGAGTACAGGACACACAGTGAGGAGCTCACGCAGTCAGTACTCTTGAATACGACAAGAGGAAAGGCACACTGCACATCTGTGGAACAGATTTAGCTTAATTGGCTTAGCTGGCTAAAGCACCTGTCTAGTAAACAGGAGATCCTGGGTCCGATTCCCAGCGGTGCCTTTCTTCATGTCTTACTGTACAGAGTTTATCGTTATAGGCAAATCCCATGCCTTTTAATTTATGTGAATGCAAGTGTTCGTTTCCTTTCTGCAACAACTTGTTTTTAAAGAAATCTATACAGCTTGCGAAAGATGAAAGACAAATGTTGAACCCATGCCCCCAAAGAACCTGGAGCCTTAAGCCAGAACCTTAGACTGCTCAGCCACACTACCCGCTGTGCCTTGTCTCTTTGTCTCATTACTTGCCTGGAGGAAGCCGGGTGGCTCTTGCTCTTTTCGTCCAACTTCGTGGCGTTATGACTGTGGAACCGACTGCACCTGCTTTTTCTGAGATGCTTCCCCTCTCATGGCGAGATCTCGACTTCTTTAACATAAAGTTTTTCTGTGGAGCAGGCTTCAGACCTCTGCGTAGAGCACCCTTGATCTCATTTTTTTTTACAGCAGCTGCATCCGGAAAATTGTGCTTTTTACTTTTTATTTGTACAACAAAAATACATACTATACAAACAAGAGCACATATAACGTATCAAGAAAATCGCCAGGCGTTCATGCTATAATACAATTACATTTTATGAAACACGATTGCACAAGGTAAATAAGAAAAGGTCCGCACACCCAGTGGGCAGTGATTCGTCGAATATACTATATATCACATTTCTTTGAAAAAATAAAACATTTCCCTGGGTCAGAGATTAAATAAAACTTCACTCGCACCAAACAAATTTATATTTCTAAATATCACAACATGATCGAATTTAAGTCATTTTAATAACAATGAATAGTCACCTATGCATTGCAATATAAACATTTATATTGATTTAAATCGCGTTTAAATCGCCTTTATTTAAAACCCATAAATAAACCTGATAGTGTTTAGACTTTTAATTATTTAAAACTGTATTATAGCAGCACAATGCACAATGCAACGTAAATCGCTATCTTTGTCTTCTGCGTAATAATGTTCACCTCTCTGTCCAGCAAATTAACAATAGTAATAATAATGAACTTTATTGTATATGGCGCCTTTAAAGGTGGCTCCTCAAAGCGCTTTACAGGATAAAAACAATAACAACATTACTGTTAGGCTGGGCAAACAATTTTTTTTTAAAGAAATACAAAATGAGATATAATGATGTGTTCCGGCTTAGACATTAACGAAGAGCATAACAAAGGTCATAAAGGTCATAAACTATATTAATTTTGGAACATCAACATATTATGTAAACTGTATGTTGCTGTTATTGGTATTTTAAAGAAAAAAATACTGTAAAATCCTGGGTTCGGTACAATGATTCAGGCATTCATGTGAAGGACAACAGAGCTTTCACTGGCTCAAAAAGACAAAAAGAATAACAGACACAGCGCGAGCCTGCATTCTCTCCTCAGCCGTCCACACCACACTTTTCCCTGGGTCAGATTTTAAATAAAACTTCACTTGCACCAAACAAATTACCACACACTGAACACTGAACATGTTAACCCAAATATGTCTCACAATACTTTTATGGTACATTACTTTGCTAAAATGTATTTAAAAATAAAAACGATTACAAACGCCAGCAGAGAGAGAGACACACACACAGTTCTTCATTGTCAAAAAGTAATTGTTTTTTACTTTTTCAGCACCCAGACAAACGCAAACGCGTTATTAATGAAATGTTTTTATTCATTCTTAATCAAACTCACAAGTTGTCATCTGCTGTTGAAGCTCTGTGAGACTAGACTCACACATGGCTAGACTTGACTCGGCTCTGGCTTTCCCATCTATACCGATGCACTGCAAGTACAACCCCCCTCTCTGCGGGAGTGCTGGCTGTGACGAATTAAACCTGTTTCACAGGTATTTTCAAAGTAGAAGGGGGCGAGATTTCCAGCAAAAGACACCTCCACCCCTTCAAAACCCAGTAAGTACAGTACTTACTAGTTAAGAAAGCTAGGCTCCTCAATGAAATCGCTTTAACATGCTAATGCATTGGTGTATTGGAGTAAGTAAAAAGACAAGGGACATTCTTCCTCCCCCTACATTCTCAGAGTAGAATAGAATTTTCCTTTGACAAAACAAGGCTCGCCAGATAATGTGAATCGAAACCTGTTTTTCTAGCTTTTAAAGTCGTGCAATGTGTAAGCAGGAACACATCATTATTTCTTACATATGAAAAATACATAATATAGCTCCCAAACAAACACAAACGTGTTTTTAATAAAATGCTTTTGTTCACTCATAATCTGACAATTTCAGGAAGACTAAGGAAGGACTAAGGAAATTGTCATCTGTTGTTGAAGCTCTGTGAGCTCGGTGACTTTGAGACCACTTGTTATCCCAGGTTGTTTGAATCGCCACAATTCAGATAGAGAAAAAAGAGCTGACTGACAAGATTAAAGATGTGGCTGTCAATGTTGGATTAAAAAAAACACGTTGCCCGATGTTAGTTGCATTGATTGAAAAATAATTTTAGTTCGAGAGACTGGATAAGTAATTCAAGTGTTTTTTTTTAACTTCCTGAAAAACAAGTAATAAAACTAAATTCAATTTAAAGGTCTTTATTAACATGACAGATGGGTGCAATCAGTGTTGGGTATTTACTTTGTAATCTGTATTGCTTGGTGATGCCACTTTTAAAGGTGATATATAAAATCAAGGCTTTAACTTGCTTTAACTCTGCAAGTCTGAGTTCTTGTGTCCGTCCTATCTGAGACCGAAAGTATTACAATATGTATCTTTATAGCAGGTGGTGTACAGCTTTTTAGTATAGATTACACTTTTGTGTTTAAAAAATAAAAACGATTACAATCTAATCTTTCCACGTTTGATCCCAAGATCCCAAGAAAAATAAATCTAAACGGGGAGAAAGCTATGCTGAAAGTTTATTAAGATACTTAGAAGACTACACAGCCCAATTTATGTTGCATTTGTCTGATTGTGAGGCGAAACAGCCCTACACAGCCCTGTCGCAGTACACAAATATAATCATATCGTTATTAATTTCTTTAGATACGCAATTCCATATTATATTAGCAGAAAAGCTTAAAACTGCCACTATTTCACATGTTAGTTAAAGACTTCGATGCTTAAAATGTTTAGGGAGAAATCAAATTTTCTTTAAAGTACTGATTCCTGGAATCTGACTGGCTGACAGCCTTCTGAAGTAGTTCCATAATATCTGGTATACGGAAAAGAAAGTGTTGAGAAAAAAAGCCTGGATTCTCATGTATCTGATACAAGTATCTTTTAATACAGTCTTTGATGTGCTCTTGAGGATCCTTGTGATATTTTGAGCCCTGGTTGAATGATAAGTGTTGCAGTTTAAATAATTTTCGTAGTTAGAAATTATGAAACGCTCTGTTAAAAGCAAGGGAGTTTTTATGTCCGTTGCAGTAAAAGAAAATGCCTGACAAAGTAGGGCTTGGACAGATTCCAAGTGCTTGTACAAATGTACTTAAGAAATTATCCACGAAATGCTGTGGTGTTTGTCAAAGAAAAAACTAAAAGTATTTTCGTTTAAAATGACGGTTAGAAAGAATGTGGACCAGCATAATACTTTGAGTTTACAGCTTGTCCAAAGTCATTCATTATTAATACTATTAGTAATATCTTCGGTAAAGGCTTTGATGCATAAATATTTCTGATAAAGGTAGGTTGTGTACTTTTGTCCAACTTTTGTCCAAGCTCAAATGCTGTACATGAGAGGTTCCAGCATGACCTCAAATGACGCGATACACTGCGTGATACTGCATGATACTGCGTTTTAATGTGACACGCCCACCGGGGTATACCACGAAATACACCACCCATTTTGAATGGCTGCATCTGTGTATACGTCGCTGCGACGTATTATCAACATCTAATTGCAACCGTAAAATCGACAACATTAATAAACGCATATATAACGTCGAAAACACATCTAACACAGTGCCTGAGGCTTTTTACTGTATATATCGTGGGTGCTGCAACTAGGAGTATACAGCCATCTGCACAGTGTACGAAGTAAATTATTTACGTAGTAATTAATTAATTTACTATATTTATTACTGTATTTTCTATATTTATTACTATATGTACTATATTTATTTTACACGTGTAAATAAATTAATGTTTGGCCATTGACAAAGTACAACTATTTTTTTATTACAAGTTAAGTAAATCCTTTTGCCCAAAACTGAAGGGGCGACACTCCTCCCTCCCCCCGTGACACCAGGCCTGTCCCCATCCTATTCCATAATGTCATTATATATAATACCTTACAACAGTGACCGTTTCCTTACTAACTGCATGCGTTAAAATTGCACATCAGCTCATAGTAGGGGGCACATAGCTGCGATGTATTATCAATGTTAAATTTCAACCATAATATCGACAACATTAATAAACGCATACGTTGTGGTATATTTTCCGGTTATATACCACAATGCATTGCTAGTATTCGTTGGTCACCATTTTGGACACGTTTTTCAATCGTAGAAGAAATCCGCAAATATCTCAGCAATCCTCTTTTGACGAGTAAGTATAAATAATAATAATAATACTATCTGAATACATACAGATCTTACTTAATATTATTTTGATTAAAATAGTACGTTAATAAGCAAAAAATGGCACATAAAAATAGTGTGAAGGGGAAGATGACGCAAAATTGTTTTGCCGTTTCTCTAATTATTCTTATTCTATGTTGTACTTTCAAACTTTGGGTACTCTTTAATTAGGACAGACTTTATTGCTCAACTGCTATGATGCAAGCCAAATTTTATACGTTTATTATAGCTTTGAGCTTAGTTAACCTTAGTGGTTCATTTTTGAGATTATACTAAAGAAGATATTAATCATCATTTATTTGGGTAGTAATATTATATAATTTTCTCCTAGCTGCGGTGCTGAAGTCCCACCCTACCTTTAAAGAAATAAAGGAACACACAATGTGTTACTTGAAGAATGCATATGCAAGGCAGGGGGCCAGGAGATCTGGACACTGAAAATAATAGGTTTCTGGTTCTAACTGTTAGGACAATTAGACAGGGTTTGCAAATGGTGGACAAAAATCGTCTTAACTTTCATTGTAATATTTTTTTTCTTGGAAATATAGAAGTTGTACATTTTAAAATCTGTATTGTAATGTATAATAGGCCTCTACCCATATACGTATAATAGTCCTCTAAAATTATCCGTATAATAGGCTTCTAACCATATACGTATAATAGACCTCTAAAGTTATCCGTATAATAGACCTCTAACCATATACGTATAATAGTCCTCTAAAGTTATCCTGAACTCCAATCATATATGTATAATAGTGCTCTAAATTTATCCGTATAATAGAACTCCAACCATTTATGTATAATGAACACCTTATCATAGACGTATAACAATAGACATATATTAGAATTTCATTCTAGACGAATTGCGGACCACATTTAGACGTCTAAGGTATGCGTTTAATAGACGTATATTACACGTCTTTTGCCCACTGGGCCGTCGTCCATGTGACTGGATACAAAAATAACTGATTCATTTTTAACCGGTCTCTGGAAGCTTAGATGTGACTATTTTTCCTTCCTTATTTCTTCATTCCCATGAATTTACTCTGTATTAGAGGAAACGCGAAAGTGGGAAACTGCAGACATTCTTCGTGAGTGGTGGATTGTGGTCAGTGAGCATCTGCACATCTCTAAGTCAGTTCCACAAGCTGTTCTGTTGGGGATGTAGCTCAATGGTAGAGTGCATGCTTTGCATGTATGAGGTCCTGTGTTCAATCCCTGGTATCTCCAAGTGTTTCATATTACTGTGCTCACATCGCAATCTTCTGTTGTGTGAGAACTCCTTGTCTGTGTTTATAGACAGCTAGGTTTACACAATTAAATTTAGACACACTCGAAGTGCTACAGTGTTCTCTCCTGTTTTAAATGTAACTCCAAAACATTTTGTTCTGTTCTTCACACTTGTCATGGCTTTTGCAGAAAACACCCTTTGAATTTCTTGAGAGATCATTCAGCGAGTGAGTCCTTCCTCTGGACTCCGCACTAAGCTGAAAGCTGCACAAACTCCTCATTGTATGTCCTGTACTCTTACAAGCGCTCTCGTGTAGATGTGGAGCACAGTTATAAGGACACTTTGAACTTTTTCCGTTTGAAACGGAAAATGCAAATGATCATGAAAAGTATTGATCGTATAAAATATCCATGGTACAACTCGAGAAAGAACTGAAGGACTACACAACAACTTTTGATGATTACAAGTTACTTTAAGAAATACAACCATCCGCACATGGGCTTGGATCCTGAACGCTTAAGTTGAAAGAGCAAAAGCGAAGGATGACCTGTAAACTCTCTTCATTGTCTTAAAGTTTATAAAATAAAACAATATCTTACTTTCTTAATAATTTCTTACTGTTTATAGACGATTTATTGAATTTTTGCAAAATCTCATTTACAAACTTTTTTCTGTTAAATTGTTATTCACATACTCGAATGTAGATAAACGTTATTGTCTTCCGGGTGTGTGCCCATTTCTCAAAAAAAATATTTGTTAGTCTGTTGGGAGGCTGCACAAGGTGTTTAGAGATAGAACATCTAAAAGACAGGCTTTCTAAGCTTAACATCAAGGCAGTTTTCTCAACAGAAATGCTCTTTGGCACTTTCAGCTTTACTTTGGGAACATTGCCGAGATCACTTCTGAGCCAATGCACGTGATAGTGTGCCGGCAAGTACATTTAATATTGGCTGTGTTAGCGAGCTGCCTTTCGCTTTGAAACTTTTACTTCTTCATGCTGAATCATTGGCAGGGGTAAAGCTAATTAAATCTTTTCGCATAGCGCTCCATCAGAAAATACTTTCTCCTTGGTCAAAACGGGCACAGAAAGTTTTATAAGGGCAGCCTGTTTTGCACCGTCTAAATAACAGACAGTATGCGAATAAGCTTTTTAATAACAGTATTTACAATATAACCCATGTTCAAAAATGCTTTTAGCTTCTTTTAGTCTAAGAAACAGGGGTGTTTTAGCGGATTGTGGTCTTCAATTAGTAAACGCTGAAGTGTTTCCCCGCT